>NC_079435.1:21434866-21572795 GCF_903798145.1 Danio aesculapii | reverse complement strand
TCTTAACATGAAAAGAATAAGATCGTTTTTTTATTATTATTAAGGCATATTAAGAATCCGAAGTCCATTAAATCTTTGACAATGTCCTCTGAGTGGTTAGAAAATCAATAGCCCATTACGCCTTGTTACATGTCATCTGATTCATCTACAGGTTTGGCAGTAACAATATCTGTATTTACCGGTGAAACACTGCACCAATAGACCGTCATACCACATCACAGGAGGCTAAAATATAAGCTGTACAGGTGTGGGTGTATTATACAAGCCTTTTTTGTGGCCAGATTATCTAAACAACGTAGTTTTTCACCACCCATTTACTTCTAGATTGATATGAAGCAGATTTTGCATTGTTTTCTAAAAAGCTAGGATTGTGTTTTTTGCCCAGGCCTCTGTGAAGACCACGCACTGATGCCACACCAGCCATGGCACAAGCAGCTGCTGCTTGGCTGTTGTGTTGCTGAGCCATCTGTGACTCTCCTACTAGCGGCATATTAATCTACGGCACTAAACTAGCTTGTCCTTGGAGGGAATTAAAACAAAAAAAAAATTCTGCCCTCTAGATAAATCGTATGTCACAGCATGTGTGTGTCGTATATTGAACCTTTCTCAGCAACTAAAAGCCATTTTCCTATTATTGGTTTAGGAAAAATGAATTAGTATTGGAGAATTGAAGAATTGGGCCGGTAATCTCTTTGCCACAGATCTCCTCAAGCCCAAAGTCACTTGACCCCTCGTGACCTCCAAGGTCACGCCCTGTCTTACATTTGGCTTTCAGGCCTGTCAGCATAGAGTCAGGTCTGGAAACAATGTGACATGTGCTCTGATTGATGCTGACCCCTTATTGAACTCGCACCCCACAAAAAGCACTGTCCACATGGGATGGCTGGGGGTTTTAACCAGCAATACCTAGCAAAGTTACACACAGCATAAATAAAAATGTTTTTTGGGTTTTTTGGTGTGTGTGTCATTGTAGAGAATACCATAGCATCCATGTCAAGGGCTCAACCTGGAGGTAAAAATAAGAATCAAGTATAATATCATTCTGTTAAGAAAAAAAACAGAAGCGACAGCGAGAAGACACAGAGAGATGAGTTGCAACTGTAGGAGAAAGTTCAAACAACGTGTGTGCATGTGGCTTGTTTGCGCTGGGGCTTAAGAGCGCCAGTGGGGTGCTGTATTCACCGGGGGCTGCCGGGACTGGCACGGTGTGAGCAAACAGCCTTCTCTTTTCCGCGACTTGCTCTGTGGGGGCATCAGTGGGAATATGAGAATGAGGCAGAGAGAGTGAATAAGAAAGAGAATGTAATAGAGGAAGGTCCCGCTGTACATGCGTGACCCGTATTAGCATACCCACCTGTCGTCGTCCCTCGACGAAACCCCATCAGCTGTCAGTCATTCCCCACTTCTCCTCATCGGCCATGTCATCTCTCCCCCTCCGCCGCTACAGCACTGTCACCACGGACTGGACTGTTTACCTCATTACACACCTTCTCGGAGATGGTAAACAGCTGGCATAGCAGGCGGACGGGCAAATAAGCAAGCAAATAGAATAAAAATTGAATGTTAGTGCAGTACTGGGGACACCAAGAGAGGATAAGGCACCCCGGGTGATTAGCGACGGTAGGATCTGTTTCTTCCACAGTGACAGGCCCTCACACTTCACTGACTGATGGATATACTCGTCCGCGCGCTCCAACTATGCTTAATTGCAACTTAATGATCCGGCGGCCTGCTGCACAAACAGCGCGTACATAAACTCTGCGCAGTGCTAAAGTCAAGCTTAGCAGGCGCATGCATTCACCAGCGTGTCAGTGTGACGGCTTTTATGGTAAGCAGAAACCGCACGTACACTCTTCTACGGCCGAGCGAGCTTATCCACAGAGCTTTGAACGCGACGAACAATAGGACGAAAATTGTTTGTCTTTTTTCTCTTTCTCTCTCACCTCACAACAAGTGCAATCTGAATTGTAATACAAAAGCAAGTGATGCGGAGAGCCACGTGGGGAGAAAAACATAATTTAAAAAAGCACAACATATATCACGTCCGCTGCAAACCTATACATGCATGTATGTAGAGCAATGAGAGTGTTTAGAATTAGATTACAGCAATTATTAAAAAGAGCAATTGTTGTGTCATGCTTTCTGTGATGTGTCGGCCGCTGCGAGCTCTCCATGTGCATGGCTTAAGTGAGTCCTTTGTTTTAAGCAGGCGTTGATCACTCTTTTCATAAGCTTTTCCTTGCAGAAATGCCTATTAACAGTTAACTAAACACAGATTAGTTTACAGTGCGCTGTCATATATTAATGGATATACGTTTGGCTATACATCATTCAGTCACCGGGTGCATCTTCAAGGTGTCTTGTTACAAATCCCCATAGATGTAAATTTCAGATGAAGTGTAATCTGGTGTGGGATCATCTAACGTGTGTCTGCGTAAAATAGACAAGCTAACAGTAAAGGACACGCATTTGCATTATAATATGTATGTCATGCCTTCTGTTGAACTCTAATCTTGTATAAGAAAATCTAAAACGTGTGGCTAGGTAAACAGAAATTCTAACAGAAACGCACACAGTATACTGTACACACTGTATATTTAACTGTGTAAATAAGAACATGCCATGAACGTCTGTAGAGAAATGTATATCTGGTGGAGAAACATATATCATGTGTCTGTATAAATAGAAGTGGCATACGTTCAGAAAGCGAATTAAATAAGACTAGCTATAATACTAAATCTAAACTTGCATTGTTTGCTGAATTTATGTATCATCTGGAGAACACTACATTTGTTTTTTTTTTCAGCAGGGATAAATCAAATTGATACATTTTTATATTATTAACCGTTTAATTTAAATGCTGTTTTGAAATATGATGTTAAATATGCTTTGGAAAAAAAAGGCTTGCTCAAAAGCATCATACATAGCTGATTTTAATATTGAACAAAAATTTATATTACAATGATTTCTGAATGACCATGTGAAACTGAATTTAATGGGTTATATGCACAGCTAGTGTTTTTCAGCCAATGATGAACTTTCAGTGAAAAGTTTATGTGACTGGTTTCAATTGTATAAGGTTCCTTTTACAGCATCGATGTTGTAATTTAATTGTACATGTTCCCTTGTACTTGTACATGTGTAATGACAATAAAGTTGAATCTAATCTAATTTAATTCAGATATAATAGTTAAATAGACTTAAGCATCCATTTTGTTGTTAAAGCTTAAAAAGAGTCACAAGACCATTTAAACGCAGGAGCCGTCATTAGCAGCAGGCTAGCACAGAAATTCAATTGAAAATACTGGGGTAAAATTAATTTCCATATTTTAAAGACATGGTGCAGAAAAATATATTTAATTCAGTGCTTCTTGTTTTTTCTGATACCTTATACCTGATACTTTATATCATATCTCAGTCAGGCAGTGAAGATCGCTGTTTTTAAGGAAATCAGGTCCTAAACATGGCAATTTTGTATGGGATGACAATTAACCGGAAGCCCTGGGGCTGGCTGACTAAAATTAAAAGTCTTTGTGCATATACCACATTGATGCCAAAACACCATGTGTCAGCTCAGAGAAAATATAATATTTAAATTTAGAAAATGCTAATACATTCATTTTATTTATACTATATTTAATTATAGAAATACATTTAAAATCTAGTATTACTAGTTTACTGTAATTCTGATAAAATACATAAATGAGTATAAAAGACTTCATTGAAGAATGTGAAATCTTACTGAGCCCAAATGTGTAAAATGTAATTTATCTATAAGCAAACCAGAACAGATTTATGGATGTGCAAAGCAAGTATATTGCTTGTGGCTTCAATCTACACAATTATAAACACAGACCGCTGAAATCAATTTGATCTGATTATGGTACATAAAAAAATGTAAAACCTTTATTTTTTCATTGAAGAACGATTTCTGGGTATATGTGGGGCTTTTTTTATTCATTAGCAGCTGTAGTAAAATTATGAGCTGAATAACAAAGCTACAAACCAGCTTGTTTATAATTAAGACAATACATTAAAATAGTAATAGAAATGTAAGAAAAACCATTTTGCACTATCAAGCAGCAAAATAAGATGTTTTGTACAGCTATAAATGCAGAAAGCGGATTAGACTGGAAGCCAAAGACATTAAAATCACAAATGGATGTGTCTGCATGCTCTTATGTGGAAAAATAGGGTTGATTTAGTAATAGACTTTATAATTCTTTTTAAATGTTATTTGCATTTTAGGGGGGAAAATAATTAGAAAGTTAAAGATTGGCACATCAATATCCCACATTCTTTTAAGTCAAACAGTGCCAGCAGAACCCCGTCCAGAACAGTCATTTATTATTTAGTAATGGCCAGTGCAAAATACTTGTCAGAAAGCTAGAAAATACTTCTTTTGCATAGAAAAATAGGAAGACTCTCTCTCTCCCTCTCTCTCTCAGTGGAGTAGAAAGGCTAATGGCCTCTCCTGAAACATGCCCGTAGGGGGTGATCATAAAGTCATGCATTTATGCACAAATATGTTCCGTTCACACCGGACCCACTCCCAGCCATGCTTCTAAATCAAACCAAATAGCCCTTAAACTTTCACTTATCTGCCACTGGACTCTGGAAGTACTTCAGCTTTCTTTTCTTGTTTTGTGTGTGTGTGTTTTTTAAGTGTACGAAGTGGTGACAATTGTGACTGTGATAATTGCAATTATTTTGCTCGGTTTTTGAGGTGCGCAAATAGAGGCTCGTTATTACTATGCACATTTGGTGTGAGGAGGTTGAATCTCAACTGATTGTTTGCAGATACTGTATGTGGAGGAAGATTAAAGAATTTATAAAAGAATGGCAGGACCGAAATTTTAGATGCAAAGAACTGTGTCAAGGTGGGCTTTCTTGTTCCCCTTTAGTAACAGCTGCAGACCCGGGGAGTCTGTGTTTGTGTTGAAGGTGTGTGTGAATGTGCAGATTCAGGGGGGTGACTGGGAGAAAGGAAAAAAGAACACTTCCTTCAGCTTCCAAATGGTTAATGCAGCTCTGAAGCTCCTCCTGTTCCCTCCCACCTCTTCTGCTGCCTCCGCCTCCCGAGTGTCGGATTGACAGAGGCTCAGCCAATAGCGTGAGCAGGGACCAGCCATGCGTGACGGGGGCTCCATCGAGGACTGCAAACTTCCCAGTGCATCAGCAGCCTCTGCGATCAGCACAGCCTCCGTGTGTGCGCGAGAGAGAGAGAGTGAGAGAGAAAGCAGCAACAGCGCAGAGTGTTAGAAAGAGAGAGATAATCAGACCGCATGATGCTTCTTTAACCTCTCTGTGACCAATCGCATCTGTCCAGCCAGCTGTCATCCTGCATTTTTCATCTTTCTTTTCCAGCTTTTTCTTTTGTTGTCACCTTGAGTTTTCGCTCTTCGCTGGGAACATCGGAGCGATCTCATACGTGCCGCGCGCAGGTCTGGCTGCCGCACATGTGTGTGAGAGAGCGCTCGCATGTGTGTGTGTGTGGAATGGGAAGAGGACGTTAAGTATTCTGAGCTGAGTCTTGATGACCCTCTACAGCCCTGGAGTGGGGGGTTCATTTTAACCCTTCAGGTCATCGCTGGAGGAGCCCTGACCAAGGTAACATCTGAACACCACCCCCTTCACCCCCCCATCAATGCATGCTCAGAGACTGAACTGTTCCGCTGTCCGATTCCTGTTCCACGCACTGCTTCTCCCACTCTCCTCCTTTTATACATTTAGTCTTTATGTTAGCGCTCATGCTTGTGAAGTCTGTTTGTGGATTATGAATCTATTGTAGTTCTGTAATTTCAATTGTTGTGAGTGAGAAAATCAGCTAGTTTGAATGAAACCTAAATATTAAGACAGAAACTCCAAAAGCTGTATTTTTTCTGCTTTTTATTTGTTTATTTATCTTAACCCAACCCCCCCCCCCCCCCCCCCCTTTTTTTATCAACATTATTATCACCCAAATTTTCTAGTCTCACATTTAATAGGATGCTACAAGGCAGTGCGGCATTTCTGAAAATCTGTGAGCCACCATGATCGTGATGCTTCCGCTCACACTCTTAATTAGCAGATTTGTTTACATGTTATTTTCCTTTCCTCTTATTTCCCTCTCGGTTCATTTTTGATTATCTCCGAGAGGAGCGAACAGAGAGCGGTGGATTGTGTGTGACTGCTGCGTGCCACCAATCCACAATAGACATTTACAGTGCAGCTAATTGGAAACAGATTCAGCATGGAATTTCTCACACGCTCTGCTACCTTTTCAATTGAACCACTCGTGCTGTCCGCTTTCCACAGCCCGCTTGATGGATGGTGATAGATCCGATATCCGCACCCTTCTCAAAAGTGTAATTATAGGTTTTGGTTCAGAAAGGCTCATGATCGATGTGCTGTATACTCATTTAGTTAAGACTCTTCAGTGTGTTACCACTTTTTTCCTTTTTTTGGGGTGGTGGGGGGTTGGGGATACATCCCTGTTTGTTTTTCCTATTTATATGGAAGTGAGCTGTAGATGAGTGTGTGTGTGTGTGTGAGAGTATCTGAAGTTCTCCTGCACTCTTCAGGATGTCAGATGATTTTGAGTTGTGGAGCTCCACATGTAAAAGCAGGAATGAAGAAAAAAAATGGTCCACTGTGTGTATCAAATGCAACGCAGAGCCTTTGACCCCAGCGCCATGAGGAATAAGCTGTCAGATTGGCGATTGATTCGGGGGCCATGTGCGGAGGTGTTTAATGTCCCTTTTGCAGCAGGCGATAGTGTATGGTTCCACTTTAAAACCTGTATCACACTCACATTTGATTTATGATCACGCTCGTCTCCTCTGATTCCAAGGCATTTCGAAGAAAGAAAAAAAAGAAAGTCAATGGCTGGATTTTTTTATTTCAAGGTAGAAAAATAACAATAGAAAAGGAAAATCTTTCCTTTCTGTACCCCACCCTCACTTTATACTCCTGTGTCTCCCTATTTTTCTCTCTGTCTCTTACAAATGGGGCGAAATCTCCTAGCAACCAGAGCTCCTTTTTTGCTTTGTGATATATGTTCATAGTGTGCAGTAATCTTGCTGATGGAGTGCATTACTGGAGATGGTGCTATTACTCAAAGAATAAAAGTTTCAATTACCTTTGATACCAGCCAGTAATATAAGCTGATTTACTGTGCTGTAAAACGGGCCAGGTCACATTTTCTTATCCATATATATATTTTTTTGTTTTATTATTTTTTTATTACGCGATGGTGTTGACGAAGGGCCGCCATAGATGGGGGGGAAGCAGGAGCAGGTCATTGGAAGTAGGTTTGAGCGAGCTCGTGTCTGTCGGTTGCTCATTTAAACATTACCAAGCCTCATATTTAATTCATGCAGGGAAAAATTGGTTTGGGTTGAAGCTGCGCATGTGGCACCTTAAATGGAAAAGCGAAAAAAGTGAGAAAAAATGTTGCGATTTACGGCCTAGGCGTCTCCACCATCCATCTGCCATTCACATTTTTTAGCAAGCCTATAGAAATATGTTTTTCTCATTAAGGAAAAAATGAATGAATCTGAAATGATTTTCAAAATGTGGGATGCACTGGAAATAGAGGAAATGATTGATGTTTTTTGACACCAGCTCTTTTTTTCATTAGTAAAGCACTCTGGGGTATTTTTTCTTCTTTTTTTTGCTCGTTTCTTAATATCTCAGATCAATCAGTTTGATTTTCTTATCATCTTCTCTTCTTTTTTTTTTTGCACTCCTAAGAAACAAAAGAGGCTGATTCATGAAGAGAACCTATAAAATGGAGTAAGTGAGAGCAAGATGGAATAAAAGATTTTGTGCCACCGAGAAAGACAAAGCATCATTTACGAAGTGAGTGACCGAGACGTATAGATTGAGATAAATGAAGAGCAAGCTGAGCAGAGAGAAAGAGCGGCTGATGAGGGATGAGGTGTGTGTGGGAAAATCCAGGCTTATCGAGATGGGTGTCTTGATGTGTAGAATCTCCGTTCGCTGTCGTGAAGGAGAAACATCTAGAAGCATTCAGGCCCACTGCTGGACGGAAGAAAGGCTGAGGCTCTAACCACTGTAAACCTAGATAACATCCCAGACACTATTGATCTGTTTTATTTTCTCATCACAACCCTTGTTTTATCACAGCCAACCACTCTGATAACAGAGACCAAACATACACACACACACACACACACACACATATCAAGCAGACTTAGAGTTATGGAAGTTTTGGAATTATTAATGCACCAGCCCTCACCCTCATATTTATTATTTACTAAAATCCAAAAGTAAGCTGGCACACTGATAAATTTATAGCGACTAGAGGAGACAATGTCCTGAAATGTTCTTTAGCTCTTTGCTCCACTGACTTCACTGGGTTGTAGGCGATTTATTAATTTCATTCCATCAATTTATTGTCATTAAAATCCTTTTAAAATACATTTATTTTTAAGACTCTTCTCTTTAGACATGTTTTATAGTTACATTTACTTTACAACGATAATATTCACTATTTATTCCCCCATTGTGCATAAATACTTTAAGAAATAAAATTGTGGTTATTTTAGATTATAGTTCTGTTCTATATATTGCTGCCTTTTTTATTTGTTGAATATGTTTCTGTTATGTAATGTTATGCAATATTCATTGAGTAAAATTATAGCCTTGAAGAATCTTTTTTTTCCGAGGGTTCAAAGCCTTATTAAATTTAGAATCAAACGCACTGTATTCTATTGATATTTACACACTCCTTCCTTCATATCTGCATGAATTCAGTGGAATATCTCAAGATGTACCAGAATGATAAGTGTTTTTTTTTTTTCTTTTCTTTGAATTTCTTTTTTACTAATTAAATCTGTAACTTTGATTTTGTAGATACTATTTTGAGACAGAATTAATGGAGCCTGGTTTAAACATTGAATAGTGAGTGGGAGTAGTTTTGTAGGAAACACACTTGGAAAGAGAGAGGGATATAACACACACTTGCACACACTAAAGTTTAAAGGGTCTGTAAATTCAATGTCCAAACAATTGACTTAACAATTAACTTCAGTAAAATTATGATGAAATTAATTACACTTTCAAGTAAAATTAATTATGCAGTTAAATTTTATATCAATTAATATATGTACAAAATATAATAATAGATCAAAGAATAATCTATTTATATCATGTTTTTTTGTATGCAATACATACAGTATCAGCCCTCACAATCACTTAATATACTGTAAATACTTTACTAATGAATAAATTATTCATAAGTAATTAATTTGTAACATTATTTGTTTTTATTAGTCTAATTCATCATTGTCACAGTTTGTGTTGTGTGGCAGTTTGTTAATAGACTAGTGTAGTTTTGTAATTGCTTTCGGTTTGGTCTGTATTTTTTTAAGCAGGCAGAAGTATGCTAAAAAAGCTGAGGGATTTTCTATTTTAGTTTTCCCAGCACTGTTCACAGTGGACTTCTGGTGTTCATAAGTGTGTGTATGTGTGTGTGACTCCGGTGTGCCGGGTGCTGGACTATGACAGAGTGATCAGCTTAGTGAAGAAGAGAGGCTTCTAGGCTGCCGGTAATGGCTGCTGAGGGAGAACGAGAAAGACGATTCGTCAGCGCTGAATGAGGGGTCAGAGAGGTCAGGGTCCGGAGACACAGCCATTTGCCACAAATGCTTGTATGCATTCACACACACACACACACACACGCACACAATTGCTGCTGTAGGTGGAACTCACAGTGCCAAAACAAGGATTTACTCTAGCAATTTTTAACTTTTTAACCTTCATGTTGCAAAAATGGCTGCGTATGTCATTTTTTTCCTCCTATCGATTTCTCTCCAGATGGGGAACGAAGAAGAGTTTGTTCATCTCTGTAGGGGTTATCTGTTGTAGTTTATCCCTGTCGGTTTATATTTACTGTCAGCGCACAGAACTGCATGTGTGTATTTTTAGTGCACAGTATCATCCGGCAGCAAAACGTGCATTTTTCCAGTTTGGTTTGGATCTTCTGAAATGCATGCGCACATATGTGCCGCTCAGTGGTGGTGGCGCTCTTATGTGGAGTACCACAAATTGGTTTATTACCAAGGAGACGGCGGGAGGAAAATCTCTTTGTCAGCAATTCGACACCTCCATTGCTTTCGGCAGGTGATGTGACCTAACCAGATTATAGTATGTCCACTTTACCCTCGGTGTCCTTTTTCTTTCTCATGCCTGTTCAACTCTTTCAACAAATGCCGCTGCATCTAGTGCGGAGGAGTGAGGGGGAAAAAAGAAGAACACAAAGAAAGAAACTATTCAATGGCACATCCACCGAGCAGCACACTCATGTATAATGAAGCAGAGCCGCCGCGGAGCGAGTCTAGCGAGTGTGTTCAGAGGTTTTTGAATGCGCCTGCTGAAGGCAGTAAAACAGATTCCAAATGAGATTACACTGACACGGAAGAGGAGAGACGGCATTTCATAAGCATTCCAGCAACAGTTAAACGACTGCGGCCACACATCATTGTTCTCACCGTTCCACGCTCTCATTAAGGTGATTAAATGAGCATTACTGTCAATGGGACGCAAGGAGAACTGGGCTGGGTGGATAGATGCGACCTAGAACACTATGTTGACGCTATCTGGGGCACTCCTGGGTTAGAGGACTGTCCTCTTACCCCTTTGTGTGTCAGCAAATCAGCCTCCAGAATTGGCCACAGGGGGTTGAGGTGCAGACAGGCGAGAGACCCTGTCGTAAGTAGCTGATAGTAGATGGGTGCGAAATGTTGCCTCTGTCCCTTTCCACTCCAGCGTTCATGGGAGGTGTTAGGACAGAGCGTGCATCCAGATCTTTCAGAAGACGGTTGAAACAAAGGTCACAAATTTAGTCTGATCGTGTGTTGTGTGATGAACACTGCTCTGACACAGCAAGTTTGAATTATTAACACAGACTTTGATTTCATGTAATGGTTTGTATGGGAGTGGGAGTGTCTGTTTCTGAGTGTTACAGAAAATCACATGCTCTGGTTGTGTTCTTCATGAAACCCAATAAATTTATAAGATGGACACTAACATTCAAAAGGTTTAGATGAGTATTAAACTAACACTAATAAAGGAAATTTTACTATTAAAAGCTAAACTATTAAAAATAAAGCTAAAATAGCAAATATACATTAAATTAATCAAAAGTGACATTATTTGAATAAGAAATGCATAAAACATCTATTAGTAATACATTTATTATGGTATTTATTCATCTTTGTTAACGTTAGTGTTCTTGAAGTTAAATAATGTTAGTTCACTAACGTCTTGGATTTTAATAATGCATTAATTAATGTTGATTAACTTAATAAATCCTTTATAATATTATTAATACTTATTTAATGTTAGTAAATGCATTAACTAAATTTACCCAATGGACCATTAGTCTAAAGTGTTACCAAAAACTTTATTTAATGTTATTTTTAGATATATAAATACTAAACTTTATATTACATTTTTAATTGTTATATGTTATGTTTTAAGCACCACATCTGTGTTCAAATGACTTTCTACTGTAATATTTGATCATCAATGTATTAATTTGGCCAGAATATGAAACTTCTAAGAGAAAAAGCCTCTTTTGTTAGACTTTTACAATGGTTTTGTTTGTCTTTATGCACATTATTTGAATGCTATATTTAGGGGAAAGAATTAAAATCATAAAACATATAAATCAAGCATGACTCTGCTGCTGCTGCTGTGGCTGTTCTGGGAAATCCGTCATCAGACTATTCTTATAATTTAATTCTCTGTTTATGTCTGATGGGATGCAAAAAGCAAAACCACCGCCTGTTAATTTATAGAAGGATGACGAAAAGGTCTATATATCCATAATGAGGGAGCTCCAGGCAGGAAATGTAGCTTTAGTTACAGTATTTGATGAAGCTTAAAAATAAATAGAGGAGCGCTGTGACAGAAATAATTGACCACAATCACAGGCATTCTTCTTTGTGTGGGATTTGATTTCTCAGAGGATGTCTGATTTAGCAGGAAAACAGTAGGTAATTTTCGCTGTATTTTTATCGATGTTTTCTTGTGAGGGAAAACACAGGCATGTTTAATTCAGGCAGGATAAAGAAATCGCAAAATGCATCTGTAAAACACAGTTCTACCTTGCCTCATCAGGGAAAACTGCTCCTGTCCAAATAAAGCTTAAGAAGCATGATTATGCACTTTTAAAATGAATGAACACGGTCTGGATGAAAACACGCCTATTTGTTAAACTTTTATTAACGATGAGGATTATTTTTAGTAACTCTAGTTTTACTAAAGTGCTCTCTTTCTTTCTCTCTTGCTCGCTCACTCTCCCTCAGTGCGTGTTTGTCCTTGTTGTAGGTTGAAAAAGTCATTTTGGTAGTTTATGTGTGACAGTGCTTCAGCGGATCTGTAGTTAGTGCTGTCCCTCCTTCACTACCAGCAGCTCTATAAATCAAACTCTTCCTCTCTATCTTTCTCTATTTCATCTTTTGTAGTAAGATAATGCTGTGCTGACCTTTTTTATGTGGCTGGGTATTTATTGTTTGTTCGAACCTCAGTCGGCTGGCAGAAAGCTTTGAAGCTGCAGTGCTTTTTCTTTCTTTCTTTCTTTCTTTATTTCATTTCTGTTCTTGTTAACACATTCTTCTTTTAACAAAAGTAGAATAACACATACTATACCAAACACCCATATCGACATCTAAATAATCTCAAATTGCTTTGAAGTCTGTAACATCATTTTGCCAAACAAAATTAAATTCAATGCCTATGTTGCGCTACATTTTACGTAATTATTGTAGCTCGTTGACTGCACTGTTAAACACTGTGTATTTAGATGTGGCCACTGTGTAATTACGTTCCAGCAATTTACTTGATACAATGGAGGATGATAAAACCAATATCAGAGTGAAGGGATTCTCAGAAAACACAAGTCATGCTCTCTGGCCGTTTTAGTTTCAGATGCCTGTTCAGTATGTATTTGAGGACGCACACACACAAACACACACACATACAGAGTCTCTTTCTCACCCTCTTTTTCTTTCTTGCTATTTGAATTCAGCTGAGCACTCCTGCTGGTCCAACACTGAAAAAGAGGATCTTTTGATAGCCCCAGTTAAATATTTCTTCCTTCGTTGACGAAAGCAGCCTCCATTTTAAAGGGGAAGCTAAAGACGGGTGGTAATGTTCTCCCACGCGGTCACCTCAGCTGGTCAGCACATTCAGAGGTGTGCTTCACTTTGTTTGCTAATGTTGTTTGTCAGCGAGGGTAAAGGTTCTCGCTGCTGATGCCCGCAATATCACCACTACTGTGTTTATTTACACTGCCCTTTAATAGGCAGCGTGTTGTATAATTAGACTGATGCCTGGTTAACACTCATCACACACTTTTCTTTGGGGAAATAATGCATATTATAAACCCCTAGATTAAAATTTGTAAAATTGATGGTACTTTATAATTACAATGTTTAGTCGAAATTTTTGTTTGTTTGTTGTTTTTTTAACAGATTTTTGAAAGAAGTCTCTTGTGCTCACCATGGCTGCATTTATTTGATCAGAACAAATCAGTAATAATGCAAAATATGAAAAAAATATAGCATTAATTTTTATTCATCAATGTATTCTATTTAATATGCTGTTTTCAATAATATTAAATTATTCCTTTGATGAAAAAGATTAATTTTAGTATCGACACTCCAGTTTTCATGATCTTTCATTTTGGTAATTTTTTATTAAAATAGTGTTATATTTGCTGCTTAAAATGTTTTTAAGATTCTTTGCAAAAATAATAACACATTTAGATATATTTTTGTTTTGTTTTGCAAACCTCTGAAGACATCTCTTCAAAAGAAAATTTAATAAAAAAATAAAAAAGAAATATATATATATATATATATATATATATATATATATATATATATATATATATATATATATATATATATATATATATATATATATATATATATATATATATAAGCATAAAATAAAAAATTTATGATAATGGTCAAATATTTTTCAGAATTGTTTATATTCATTTTTAGACTTCACAATAACAATGTTTTAACTTCTGATAAGATAAGAAAGCAATATTTGGCATGAATAAACATGATTATTAGACACAATAAATGACCAGTTTTCATTAAAAAAAGAAAAGAAAATCCACTAAATGACAATGATTTTATTCTCTCCATAGTCTTTCCATAGTTGTATAATAATTTTTACTCATACCTATACAGTAGTAAGTATTTAAGTGGTCTCTCCATAGTCTTTCCATAGTTGTATAATAATTTTTACCCACACCTATACAGTAGTAAGTATTTAAGCGGTCTTTCCATAGTTGTATAATAATTTTTACTCATAGCTATACAGTAGTAAGTATTTAAGTGGTCTTTCCATAGTCTTTCCATAGTTGTATAATAATTTTTACCCACACCTATACAGTAGTAAGTATTTAAGTGGTCTCTCCATAATCTTTCCATAGTTGTATAATAATTTTTACTCATACCTATACAGTAGTAAGTATTTAAGTGGTCTCTCCATAGTCTTTCCATAGTTGTATAATAATTTTTACTCATACCTATACAGTAGTAAGTATTTAAGTGGTCTCTCCATAGTCTTTCCATAGTTGTATAATAATTTTTTACCCACACCTATACAGTAGTAAGTATTTAAGCTGTCTTTCCATAGTTGTATAATAATTTTTACTCATACCTATACAGTAGTAAGTATTTAAGTGGTCTTTCCATAGTCTTTCCATAGTTGTATATACTGTATACACAATCATGTGTGTGTTCAGAAATCCTTTTAATAATGACTTAATTGTTGCACAAATTATATCATTTAGGTAGGTGAGAGGATGCTGAAACTGTCTGTTATCTGTTATCATTTTTCAGGCTCTGTGGGAGACAAAAAAAAAATGAGGATGATGTCATTTCATGACATTTCGAGTCATGCTAGGCAAGAAATAATAATGATTTGGAAGAGAAGGGAGCAATCTGTAATGCTTACCATTTACAATTACAGTAATTGAGAATGAAACTATTCCACGGATCTAAAACGATAGTCTTTCAAGTTGGTTTTCCGGGAGAATGTTGAGGCTAAAGCCGCGGCAGACCTGGCTTAAACAGCCGCACATGTTCCTTCTAAAATAGATTCATTACAGCATAATTCATTACAGAAAATGAAGGCAAACAAACATACGAGCATTTGGCAAGCAGGCTGTAGATTAAACATCACAACCCTATTGGGTTGACGTGTCCACAACATGCTGCATGCAGATTTACCACGTAGGGTGCGGCAGAAAGTGTAGCCAAAAGTTTTCGCCCACATTGCCCTACAAAGACAACCGCTGCATATTACCATAAACCCTCAATAGGACTGAACACTGCATTTAACCAGAGCTCTCTTTCCACATGATGAACATCTAATCCTAACTCTAAGACTATTACACATTCACACTCAAATATGCACAGACTTCCCCAAAATGCCTTTTCCATTGTGGGGTGACGTAAGTGGTTATTATTCATGTTTGGAAAGTAGCCTGGTTCTGTGGAAAGGAGATGTGTGTACTGTATATGAGTGAAAATGCTTGGGAATTAAATTTAATGGAGCAATTAAAGGGTTAGTTCACCAAAAATTAAAAATGTGTTTTCAATTTACGTATTTTTGAGTTGTTCAAAGCCTAAACACCCAATACCTGTATACACTTACCGGCCACTTTATTAGGTGCACGCCACTAGTACCAGGTTGAACCCCCTTTTGCCTTCAGAACTGCCTTAATCCTTCGTGTTATAGAGTCAACAAGCTACTGGAAATATTCCGCACAGATTTTGATCCATATTGACATCATGCAGTTGCTGCAGATTTGTCAGCTGCAGATCCATGATGCGAATCTCCCATTACACCACATCCCAAAGGTGCTCTATTGCATTGAGATCTGGTGACTGTGGATGCCATTTGAGTACAGTGATCTCATTGTCATGTTCAGTCTGAGATAGTCCTTCTGATAACAAGGCATTGGCACCCACAGAACTGCCACTCACTGGATATTTTTTCTTTTTTTGGACCATTCTCTGTAAACCCTAGAGATGGTTGTGCGTGAAAATGCCAGCAGATCAGCGGTTTCTGAAATACTCAACCCATCTGGCACCAACAACCATGCCATGTTCAAAGTCACTCAAATCACCTTTTTTTCCCCATTTTGATGCTCGGTTTGAACTGCAGCAGATCATATTGACCATGTCTAAATGCCTAAATGCATTGAGTTGCTCCCATGTGATTGGCTGATTAGAAATTTGTGTTAACGAGCAGTTGGACAGATGTACCTAAAAAAGTGACTGGTGAGTGTTTGTGTGTGTGCATACGTGTCGTATACATGTATACGGTGTGTGTGTGTAATGAATCTATTTTAGAAGGAATATGTGCAGCCGTTTAAGCCAGGTCTGCCGCGTGTGTGTATACGTGTATACAGTGAGTGTGTGTGTGTTTCAGCTATGAAGAGTTTAGAAAAGCTGCTTAATGCCACTTCCCTTTGACAGCAAAAGCCACTATGTCCCAAGAACCAATCAGAAGGCGCTGATCAAATCAATGTGTTCAATGTAACAGCGCTTGTACGCCAGCTTTATAAGGGGGGCGTTTTGTTCCGCTTCAGATTAAAATTTTAAAAGATGGAGTTTGATGAACTGGATGAGCCTGTGCATTATAAGAAAAAGAAAACACAATATACAGTCAGAAGTGTAGCATGCATCCATAGCATGCTTTTGCGCAGCGACGCTACTTTGAATGAGTCCGATTTACTATACATCGAACGGCAACACTGTTTTAAGACAGACGAAGTTAAGATCCTGTTCTTTTATCCCACATGGATAAGAGGCGAAAAAGAGATCAAGACTTTGAGTGGTGAAAATGAATCAATGAATGAACGACAGCAACTCTTCATACATATATATATATAATTTTTTAAATTTAATATTATGTCATCACCAAACCTGTTTCATTTACTTTCTTCGGTTGAACACAAAAGAAGGTACTTTAAAGAATGTTGAAAATCAGTAGCCATTCACTTCCATAGTATTGTTTTTCGTTCTATGGATGTTAGCTATCAGTTTTCAACAGTTTGGTTTTAAACCACTTGATATGAGTGAGTAATGGTGAGTAAATTTTCATTTTTTGTGTGAGCTATCTCTTTAAGCAATCTATTTAATATAGGGGACAGGGAAATCAAAGTATGAATTATTTAATGTTATTGTATGTATTTTGCAAATTATATATAAATATATATATATATTCAATGTCATTCAATTATATTATTAAATAATCGTGTAATGCATTGATAGATAGCTTGGCAGAGTCTGTATGCAGTGTGCACACATTTATGCTAAGTTATTTTTTTGTACAAAATCTGAAATGTTCATGAGAAATTGCGAACATTCCAGTGCCCATTTTGTGCAAATGCAACGTTTATACATCAGGCCCCAGCTCACCTTCTCAAGGTTGTTTGTTTCAATATATCTTCTTTTAGTCAGCAGATTAGCTCTAAGGAAGAGTCATTCATTATCATGATATCATGCAAATATAGCTTGCAGGAGCATAAAAAATGTGAATACTCTGTAGACCACATTAATTACAGTCCAAATGCAGAGCTGGAAGGTCTACACTTACACTGCATACAATAGTTAATGGTTGTATAGTTGTATCATTCTTCCTGTTTCCCTGTTTTTTTATAGTTTAGTGTTTTTATGTGGTAGTGATCTTCATATTTTGTCCTGTTATACTTTCTGTCACTCGACGTCCATTCTTCTGCCGATGCGGACAAAACACCATGCTAAAATACTCGCACTTCTTTTCAGCAACACCGCAACACCACTGAATCTACAGTGTGAAGCAAATTGTGGAATCATATTTCCAAACCAATGTGACTTCTGAGGCTGATATTTGTATGTTTTATGAAAAAAGAATGTTTAAACAGTAATAACTGGATCAATGTGACAATTAATGATTTGCGAGTTAATATCTTTGTTAACAACTACTGTGTTACTTAGGAGTCATGAGATTTCATTTCATGTTTTTAACTCTTTAAGTTATCATCCAGCTCCAGCATTTTTGACAGTCCTCTGAATATTTTCTGCTTTGAATATACAGTATGAGCATATTATATATAAGAACTGAAAAAAAAATATTAATAGTTTGGTTATAACCAGTGTAATTTTATTAAAATAAATTAATGTTTCTTACAGTTGAGAGTAGTTATTGCATTTATGGCACTTCTGAAAATCATATAAGTGCTGATTAACACTTATTTAACTGTACATTTGTTTTTGATATCTGATATCTGTTGTTTTGACATCTGGACTTATCTGTTCATCTGGCAACAGACAGGGCTGTTAAAGCAAAATATTCCTCAAATATTTCCTCAGAAGTACTAAAAGAATTTTTAATGAAACAGAATCATTAGGAAGAACTGAAAACAGTCATAATATATCTTACAACTCGCTTCCCTGCTGGCTTTACAACCACATACTATCCATTAGCGGTATGAGAGGATCTGTCTTGGGTCGCTAATAGTGTGAATTCCCTCAAATCTCCCCCCAAAAAACCCAGACAAACCATCATCTTGCTCTGTTTGTATGAAGAAAAAAGCACTCCATACTTCTGCTGACATCGCAAGCATTCCGTCCAATCTGGTGTCTGGCAACAATAGCCAAAAGTCAGCCCGCGGGACACAGGTAATGACAGAACAGAGATAGAACAGATGAAGGGATGATGGAATGACAAATGCTCGGCTGCAAGCTAGAAAAGGAGGAACGAGAACAGAGAAGGAATCGCTCCTGATGGCGTCTGCCGTGGCACCTCGGCAGCGTTTGAGGAGCTCTCATGGAACAATCCCCAGATGTCTTGGCTTTCATTCTCTTCTGAGGTGATGAAATATTTTGGGCTCTCGGTTTCTACTGTGGGATTGTCTATGCATGTATACGTGCCCTCATACAAGAGTGGAGAAGATTCAGATGAAATGTAGTCATAGTTTCTTCTCTCTTTTTTTTTACTCGTCTTCCCAAAAAATGATGTGGGAAAGAAAGACGAGGAGACAGAAAAAAGGGCCAGCCGAAGGATGGATTGTGGGATCAGGTTATTTTTAATCCCGCAATTAGTGAAACTGAGCACTGAGCTATGAATGCCATCTAAGATGAGCCTGTTAGAGAGCGGCTTCACGCTTTGACTTCTCACTCCTCACAGACACAGACAAAAATACCAAACAATTACGGACACCATTGAATTTTTTATAATATCAATTTACAATTCAGGCTGCTTTTTTCTTTTGAAATTGTCCCCCCATAGAGCCTGGCTTAGAGAAATGAATGCACTAGAACAAGGAGTCCATTAGCAGGCCCTTGCTTAATCTGAACACATTTTTTGAACATTTAAATGAATATTGTTGCACAATTTTAAGTGCTTCCGGCTATAAATTCACGTCATGCTATCAGCTTTAATATATTTGACCTATTTATTCCATTATTCCAACTCTACTCAGGATTTTTTTTTCTGGGGCTAGCTATTAAAGGGGTGGTCCAAAGTGTATTTTTAAGGCTTGGTTGTATTTATAAGATACAAAGCAATGTGTGCTAATTTTTCGTCTGTAAAAAATCCCGTTATTTTTTCATGTATCTTCGATTAAATACAGCTACTCAGCTAACATGAAAATGACAATCATTTTTTCTAGTTCCTCCGAATGGCCCGCCCTTAACAGGCTCTGATTGGTCAGCTAACAAAATGTGTGTGAAGCATCGCATCCAGTCACTAGCACGTGCTGAGCCTCTGCTGTGTAAATAATGTCAGCCAGTAAAGCTGTGTCAGTGTGAGCCTGAATTAAACATAAAATGAAGAGGACACAGCTAAACCTCATGCCTGCTCTCTAAAATAAAATATTACAAGTGTCTTTCACATATATTCGGGTTATAAGCATGTGTAAGTAATATGAAATGATCACATAACTTTTGTGAGTTCGTTATTTTAGATGTATAATGCACGTTACCTGAAACGTTTATGATCTCACTAACCTGGATGTATTTTTTGAGTCCCCAAACCTTGTTTGCTGTAGGCTTTGCTAAGCTAACTCTGTAAAAGCCAGTGTCTCTCTTTGCATTGAACTTTGAGCATATTAAATTCAGAGATGTTGTTTATGTTCACACAGCTACATTATACATGAACTAAAGTTTAAAACAGGATTTTGTCCTTTAAATAAAAGATAGTGTAGTACAGTGGGATGATGCAATGCCAACATACTCTATTGTCAGTTTTTGTCATCATTTTGGCTGTTATTGCAAACAGCTTTTGAAATTGTTCACCCACATTTTATTTAATACACTCAAATAGATTGTTGTCCTCTATCTACCTTTTAAAATTGGCACACAAGGGTTAAATAGTTTCTGTTTATTTGATCAGCATTCACTTTGTACAATGGAACTGAATTATCTATCAATCAATATCAGAATAAGAGGCACCCACCCTCTGTGCTTCTGTAGGCTTACAGATTTTCAGAAAATACATTCTTTCATCATTAAAAAATCTTTAAAAATTCAAACAAACATGTACAGATACTGTAACTTTGTAGCATGGACTGTTGGATTTCAATGTAAGGAAGTTTATTATTTTCACTGCTACATGCCTTTGTTCAGGGTCACATTGCTTTGGTTGAATTGTCTTATCTTTCTTTTTCTATAATAGTCCTTTGTGGAAAGAAATTACTGTTTAAAAAAGTATTCTTTAAGACTTCCAGACTTTTGTATGAAGCTGCAGAAATACCTCCAATAGTTTAAAGACCCAGTTTTCTTTAAGTTCACAAGAAGCTTTGTAATGTCAAAATAAAGAGGAGCTCCGGATAATCATTCTTTTATCTCAGCTTTGGTGGGAGTAGAAAAGTGGCTCGATCAAGCTTTTAAACTGTTATCCAGTACCTTTATGAAGAAAAGAGAGACGGTTTTAAACCCGAGACATAACAGAGCACTTCTGAAAAACTTCTCTCGGGTGTATGGAGATGCTTTCCGCCATTGAGAATGTGAATGCGCCTGTTAATTAAAGTTTGTTTGCCTTTGCACCAGGTCAGCTGGTGAGATCGGGGTCGTCTGCCTTTCTGAAAGCCCTTTTGATCAAAACAAAAAAGGTTTTAGGTAACAACCGACATTAAGTGCTTACACGAGCGACAGAGAGGGAGAAAATGGAACGAAAGAGAAAGAATCCTTATCTTTCCATTAAAATGCTAATACATTTAAATGATCTGCCAATTGAAGTACCGCTTGTTTTATTTGCTTTATTTGTTTTAATCCCACACTTCACAAGCCACACTGACAGTTAATACACTTGAGTGGGACCGATATCGCGCACACACACAAACACATACACATTCACAGACATGATATGAATCCCTAACATGCAATGAGACAGCACTGCTGGCATTGGCATTTTAGCGACTGACCTAATTGGCCGGAGGTGAAAAAAGGAGGGACAGTTTGAGTTGACACACTAAGACAATGTCAAAAAACCAGCGTCACTTCAGTGACACACAGGGTCAATGGCCAAAGTTTGGGACCTTGCATTTGTATCTAGTGCTGCTGTTTGGCTGTACTTGCACAGCTTCTGCCTCACTGCATCTCAGTGCTTCTGGCTTTCATCAGCTTTAAAAGCACTTGGGCTGCAGAGGTCACAACGCATAGAAAAGCGGACGTCTTTTCCAGTCTTCTGATACAAGTGCACATGATAAAGCTCAAAGAATAGGAGGCCATTTTAGCGGCCTCTAGCCTTAGGGTCACTGAGTGGTTTTGAGCCCATTGAGCCCAATGAGCCCATTGCCTGAGATCATATGGAAAAAAATGGCAAGCTCCTACACTTTACCCTTACTGTGTCTGGATGTGTGTGCGTGGGGGCGTTTGTTATTGTGCTCGTCTTGACCTGAGGTTACGGCGCTTCAGGGAGTACATGTAGTCATGCATATCCATATAATGATTTTTATTTATTTATTTTTGGTTTTATTTTTATAAGCATACATAGAAAATGGAAAAAGTTTGAGTAGATTTAGGTCTTTGCATATTTCTTGAATTTATCCACATCTTGGTGTTTCTATCTAGCAATGTACATCCTTAAATGTGCACACAAATAGTTGAATGGAATGAATATTTCCTAGATGTCTGCAAATCAAAACTTATTACATCAGATATTTTTATCAGTTACACCTATTACCAAATGATTCAGTTATTTAAAATGATAGCTACATATGATTGTTTTGATGGTTGGGACTTGTGGAGCTGCACATTGATGGCTTTGCTCTTTAGTGTTTGGACTTTCAGCAGCGAAAATTGAACTGAACTGAAAACACTGAGCTGAGCTAAACTGATCTTAAACTCCGAAAACTGGACTGACGCTGTTTCAATTTACTAGAACTTCTATGTCAAATTGCTTTGACAAACTCTACATTGTAAAAGCGCAATATATATAAACATGAATTGAATTGAAATTGAATACAAACCTGTTCATCTCTAACTTTAACCTGTTACATTGTAATGTTTTGGGATGTATTACATTGTAAAACTTGTCACAGTAATCGTAAAGCTCTGTAGTATTACCAAAGTCCCTTTAAGACGAGTCATTTCACTCAGTGGTCATCTTTGAAACGCCTCTTGGGCAGTATGCTTGGGCATTCTATCTGAATGGTGAAACATCACATTCTCCAAAACTGTTTGCCAAGCTTACGATTACATCACATATTTGGAATCACCAATAAAATTAAACAACATAAGTTTAATTTCTAAAAGTTCGAATCAAACAAATCCGTCTTTTTTTCAGGTTACCCGAGCTAATGCACATGCGCAACGAAGGGAACGAGATCACAACACCAACCTCGTTTACGGCGAAGTTACACATTATCATCCTCTGCATAATGCTTCATCAGATCACGCTGGTCTTCTAAAGTAATCCACAACTTGGTCTTGATGGCAAATTTCCTCCAGAAATGACAACGACTCTTTTTTAACAAGTTTGTGGGCGTTTGAGTAGTTGCTCCTGTCATGTGATGTGCGTTTGACAGTATGGACTGTACCTCACGTGCATTTTGTACAGATTACAAAACCAAAAAACTTTGGTTTTCAAGTGCACTCGGTTCATTTAAAAGTACAGATTGCAAGCTTTATGTGGATATATTTCTTATGTCTGTAAAGCAAGTATTCGCTGAGATTCCAGTGCGTTTGTCGACCACAAAAAAAACTGCCGTAAAAACACACGTCTGGTTTGAGCTTTTCCCCTGGAGAATTGTCACTCTATAGTGATCGCTGATTGGCTCCTGTGCTAATAGGGCGGGGCTTCATTCGCCATATTGACCACTTTTCCCTATTCAAAACTATACGAGTGACTTGTCTGGTGTATTCTATAGTCTTTGGTATTACTGCATTCATTTTTTGTGTCTATTTAAATTATCTGAAGGAAATCCCAGAAAAACGTCTGAGGCACAGGTGACATGATTAAAAAAATAAATTGTCAATGTATCAAATAAATAAAAACACTTTTGTCAAATATCAATGCCATAATTATTTTTAAATACTATCTATACATATTAAAAAGTGAATTTTTTTTTCAATTGATTGTATTTTTTACTATTCCCCAGACATTGCATTCATTGTTGATTTATTTATTTCCCACAATCCATTTAAGCGCAATCCAGCAGTTCTTAGTGCATCTGTGAGATTCTCTCATTTCGCTCTCTCTTCCTGACAAGCTAAGCATCTCACTTGTTTGGCGCCATTTCAATCCCGATCCAATTATGATACTGTGATGTATCATGTCATATCGTATCATGCCATGTGCATCACAGCACATATCATATCGTAAGGTGGATGTCGATACCCAGCCTGAACGTATCACGCAGTTATCACCCACCAAACAGTCAGTTCAAGTAAAGCTCATGTTTTGCTCTATTGAGTCATCTCTTTAACCGTTTGTGCCAGCATCAGGCTTATGCCAGCATTCACACAGACTCACAGGTGTTATCCGTCTTTCCTTCCCTCTCTCTTTTTTCTTTCTATCCCCAAATAGCTGTTCAGTCTATTTCAGTGTCTTGTCCTCATAACTCTTTTCTCTCACACTGTGATTGCTGACTAAGTCTTCTGTTGTGCGCTGGGCTTTAGTTTTGCGGTTAATCACCATCTGTTTACAGAGTTTCTTGAACACACAGTGTCCCAGTAACGTTAAACAGCCCAAAAACATCTCCTTGGCTCCGGTCGAGAGTGCGCCCAGGGACTTTGTTATGGCACATCCTGCTCAAACTGATGGCTAATTAACATTTATTTAAGCTTTCTAAAGGCCCATTGTGTCCTGTTTACCTTGCCAGCCTGTTTGCTGTAAAGGTGTGTGTGTGTGTGTCTGACTTTGAAGCGGGGCTGGAAGACGGATGCTAATGGCTCCTACAGCTACTGCGAGTATGGCGTTTTCCTCTCTCTCTTTCTTTCAGTAATGTGTGTGAGGGGCGCTGGCTTGGGGACTGGCGCAGTGTACAAACTGACATTGTTATCATGCAAAGGAGAGTTTTGCCCCGCATTAACACCTGACACCTCCATAATGAGGGACGAATCAGAGGGTGTGTGAGGTGTTCAGGTGCTCTCATTAGTCAATAGTTGGGAACTGGGCTTTGCCCCCCTCCTAATGAAGGCCACACTTTATTTGCGGAGGCCAGTCAGTCAAGTAGTTGTTACAGAGTGCTTTAACTCAGCCCACCAATGGGCTTTCAACTTCATACCATTAAAGAGCAGAAAATAGACCTATCACCTTATCAACACAAATCTGTATTTTTAACGCCGTTTCATCTCAGCGGTGGTGCCATTTCAATCTATGCACTGAAAAACAAGTCATGGCCATAACTCTGGCTGTTGTTTTGTCTCTTATGTGTGTCTGGCTGATGTTTTTAAGCAATGAAAGCCTGAAGCTTTTCCTAAACCGATTGAGCTGCCTGCTGTCTACATAGGCATCTACATTTACATTTATTCCTTTAGCAAATGCTTTTATCCAAAGCAACTTACAAATTAAGAACATGTTTTAGCATAAAAACCACAATATTTGCAATAAGGAATGACAAGTTTAAGCGCGAGCTAATTTGCACATAATAGTTTGCTGTTAGCATTTTGCTAAGGTAGCATTGTGAACCTATTTTTTATGCCTAAAAATACATTGATATGTGTGCTGTGAAGTGGCCTACATGTTGAATTAGATTGAGCTCAGTACACTACCTGACAACAAACGTCTTGTCTCCTATTTAAGTTTTAGAAACAACAAATAATAATTTGACTTCAAGTTGATCATTTGGTATCAGTAGTGGCTTAAATAAAAAACTCCCATAATCTGCATCTCTGCAATGACTTAACTCTGCAATAACGTTTTAATAAAGTCATCTGGAATGGCAAAGAAAGCGTTCTTGCAGGACTCCCAGAGTTCATCAAGATTCTTTGGATTCATCTTCAATGCCTCCTCCCTCATCTTACTTCAGATATGCTCAATAATGTTTATGTCTGGTGAATGGGCTCGCCAATCCTGAAGCACCTTGACTCCAGCACCTTGAGTGCTATCCTGCTGAAGAATTTGCCCTCTCCTGTGGTTTGTAATGTAATGGGCAGCACAAATGGCAGAATTCTGCAGATTTCTCGCACGCCCCCATACTAAATGTAACCCTAAACCATGATTTTTCCTTCACCAAACTTGACTGATTTATTTGAGAATATTGGGTACATGCGGGTTCCAATAGGTCTACTGCAGGATTTGTGATGATTGCGATGCAGTTCAACAGATTATTCATCTGAAAAATCTACCTTTTCCCACTTTTCCTTGTTGAGCTAGAAGTCAAGTTATTATTTGTTGCTCTTACAACTTGGATCGACGACAAAACTTTTAGTGTACTCTTGACTAATCTGCAAAGGAAATATGCTATGTCATCCTAGCATTTAGTGAAGTTGAGGTATCATAATCATCATGCTGCCTAGAGTTTGGAACAGATGCCTTCAGATGCTGTCTGAAGTAAATAACTCTGTGCGTTTAAAATCAGAGCTATGAACAGTGTTTATTTATTATGTTTACATGGGCACGGTGTCAAATTTGAAACTCAGTAATATAGACAGGACAACAGATTTATTTCACAATAGGAAAAAACCATTTTTAAGGGTTCTAATGATTACCGGGTTGACTAAGGTTGTTCATATCCATATGCATGAATGCATTTCATCATATTTGCAGTTGGGAGCTCTTGAATCAATCAGTTTGGTGATGCAGGTAGAGCTTCATATTCAATCAAAGTAGCGCTTTAGGCCTGTGTGTATATGAGAGCGAGTGAGGTGAGACTGGGATATTTCCCACATACAGCAGCTTTTGACATAACCTATTTCAGCTCTTCCATTTCATCAAAAACCCGGTTGGAAATATTCTCCCTTCTATCCTGAAAATGAAGCAAAACACGCACTATTAAATAAGGCATAAAAAAGAATCTTACTGTAGTAATTCCACTGGTCATCCGGTGGTGTAGATTATCCCCGAGACAAACACCGCAGTGCTTTTGATGAAGGAATTCAGGTCAGCCAATCAGGTGGACAGAGACAGACATCAGATGGTCTGCCTTTTTTCAATGCTCAGAGGTCATCCAAACCCTCCAGCCACACATGCTCAGCTGTTCATGGTGTGTATGTGTTTGCTTGTGTCTTTTCATTCAAGTGTGTGTTTGACTTTGATAAAAAGCTTCTGTCTCAGACAATAGCTAAAGCACTACATATACCTGTATGTGTAGGTCTTTTATAAGCAGCATATTTTCAAAAAACCACACATGGTACAAAGGATTGAACTCACTATTAATTACAATAGGATTATACATTACCTTTATAAAAGAGCTTTACAAAAAATAAATGTATTGTATTTTTGCATTATATTTAGGCTACATTCTAAAGGTGCTTTTGCAGACTAATTTGTGTAATTTTGCAGGTGAACCCAAACAAATCATTTACATGATGGAAAATAATTTACAAAAATAAAGTTGTTCACATGGATTTGCCTCATTGACCAACTGAAACCTGCACTTTATACACCATTACACTTTATTAAATACATAATAGTGCCTTTTTATTTGCAGAAATTATGCTGATGTGACTATAGGGTAGAACAAGCTTTTATTTTTTGTTTTGACCTTTCCTGTACTGCCTAAATCAAATTTGTTTGTTGACTTTTGGTTCCCTCAAACTATTGAACAGGTTGTGTTTGCATTGTTCCAGTGGCGCTCCCTTGACCTGGATAAAGTGAGGTTTAACTGCAGAGTTACTGATGTGATGTTAACCCGAGCCTAAGGAACCTGCATCATATTGATTCTCACACACTTGAGCACATTTGTACCGCAAGGCTTTTGGGGGATTGTGGAGCATCTGACAAGCATTCCAGCCTTTAGGACAAGCCCCTGCCACTCAGCAGCCAGTCATGTTCACACACTCCTTTCCATGTTCGCACACACAGAAGAAGGTAATTTGGAAATAGGCCGCTGAGACTGACATGCCTGCACCACATGCATACCCAACACCCTTCACCCCCCCCCAAATCAAGAAAATCCATGCAGACAGAGAGACTGTTGTGTATGGGCTACTCTCTGCAAACTCCCCCACCCCAACTGCAGCTCCTGAGCCTTTCATTGCCAAATACAGCCTGCAGGTATGTGTGGTATCCGGTCCACTGGTCACTGAATCCATCTTAGCACTTGCAACAAAGAGCACAAGCATACCAGTGAATTTATATTCCATTTAATTACCATAAAGTTATCAATGCAGCTAACGATTGCTAAGTAAATTCAATTTACTATACTGGGAAATGAGAGAAAAGACTAGAGGGATTGTGTTTGGACAGAATGAAAGTGTTAAATTGTAACCAAGGTTAAGGCAGTTCTGGCAGTGGAAATTTGGTGTTTTTCGAGAAAATGGAGGGAGCATTGGGAGAGACCTTTAAAAAGCCAGAAACTGAAAAGAAAAACAGACCCTTTCAGTAGCTGTAACAAGACCTGAATCCCCTGCAAAAAAGAACAGGCAAGAGAAAGAAAGAGATACACAGAGGTGAAGAGAAAGGCGAGTAGTGATGCAGGCTCTTATCTGATGAGGAACAGCTATCGTAAATATCCAGCTCTGCCTTTACAGGAAACATATATGCACATGTTGATCTAGAGAGCACTCGGTCAAAATGAAAACGAATCCCTGTACGGGATCTGATGTCTGATATACTACTAGGTGACGGGGATCAAAGAGCAGAACGGGACATCGATTCATTCCAATTTTTATTCCCCTCCTGCAAGAAACAATGGCAGCCACATATTGTTTTCCATTTTCGACAAGCTGTGGGCATATGAGCAACGAATGAAGCTCGCCAAGCCTGTCAAGAGAATATCTTTACATTTCCAAATTATATTTCCCAGTGAGAAAATAAAGCCTATTTTCTGTTAAAGATAACTTGCTACGTTATGCAAAAATTATTTGAATTATTACTAAATAGTTACACTTTTGTGGTGCAGTGTTACATAAGCTTCTTCCAGTTTGTTTCACAAGTTGATGAATCATGATTTGTGTGTATGTGTGTGTGCGTGCGTGCATGTGTGTGTGTGTGTGTGTGCAGAAACTTTTTTTGGGTGTGAGCAATTTGACAGCCATGTTGTTTGTTGTTAGGATAAGCTGTGTTTTGAGGTTGTTTGAGGAGAGAGAGTCTGCGCACACACATATAGACATACACATCCACACCCGCGCAGATGGGCTCTTTTGTGGAGAGCTTTATCGAGGATCTGAGGCGTGTTTACTGCAGTTGTCTGACAGCGGCTCTCTAAGCCGTGGATGTGTATCTGAAGGAGTGTGCTTGCCTGGATGTTTGGGGGCTCAGTGGCCGCAACTGAGATCCAGGCCAGATGCGTGGGCACGCAACACCCGCCGTTCCATCTGACGCCCAGCATCAGCCCTCGCTCTCAGTCTTTGCCACAGGCACTCCACGGGGAAGTGTACATATTTTTTGGCGTCATCGGTGGGATGAAAGCCTTGCTTCTAAAGACGGAAGAAGCATCCTGCTGATGTCCTAGTGCCTTCCATCCCTCTTTGTTCATCTCTGGCCAGATGTGTTGTCTCCCTGTTGTTGGTCTGGGTGTATGAGGCAGGTCTCCTTTTGTTTGCTGCCCAATCCGCCATCTCTCCCTTTCTCCCTCTCTCGCTGCTCTCAGTTGGTGCCATTTGAACATCTGCTCCCAGAGAACAGCCACCAACCATTCAATAATGACACAACATTTTCCTGAAAAGCCACTGTGACAAAATGCAAAAAACAGAAGGCTCTCTCACACCTCACACCAGGGAGTTGTGCCAGCCAGCTGAGATTGACCCTGAGGGGGCTTGACTGTACGGATAAGCCTCTGGCCTCCTATAAAGCCTTCTGACACCTTCAACTGACCCAGTTTAGATTGCATTACTATTACCCGTCCATTCACCAAACTAATCCGGCTTATTAAATCTTCTTTCTGAGACCGTGTATTCAACGCAGCCAATTAAAAGTGAATGTTTGGAGTTTGTTTGGCAGGTGAGATTGATGTATTTATAGCTGTGTAAATGAATGTGTATTTTCAGTGGTAGACACCACTAAAGCTCTCTTCAGTAAGTGATTGTAATGTATGGGCTTAAAAGCAGCTTTTTTGAAATGCTTTATTTGAGCAAGATGGAAGGGCGCTAACAGAAATTGAGAGCCTAATTTGTTTCCTGGTTTGCAGCTCTGCGCTCAGGGACTAGATTGCTCCTCCATATACAATGATTTTTGATTGATGAATTCCCTTGACACCTCAGCTGCACCATCTCCTGGCCTGTTGTCCCATGGTGACCATCTTCACACCTCTGATTGGTCCCTAGATGTGGTCTCCTGCGGTAACGGTGCAGGCCATGTGGCAGGTGTGCTGCGGGTGTTGGCTGGTGGCGAGCCCCTTCGCTGATTTTGTTATCACATGGGATGAGGATAATGAAAGGCTTGGGTGTTTGTGTATGTGTATGTGTGTGTGTGAGATTACACCCTCCGAGAGGCCTACGCCTGCTATTTTGCCCAGGAGGTAGCACTGGCAGTGCTGGTTGGCTTAATGCTGAGAGATTAGGCCTCTCCGAAGAGGTAATTGCTCACAGCACGCTCTATTAAAGACAAAAGGAAGGAAAACTGCTATCTGGAGCAACAGCTAATTTATTATGTTCTGTCCGACTACGTCTTCATAGCGTAGTGACTGTGGAGCCATGTGATCATGCGGGTACCAGCACCATTGTGAAATATGAAAGCCACTAGCCTGTTCCATTTTAATTAGCATAGTGTTTGTGCAAAGAAACGCCTTTGACAGTGTCACAGGAACATGATGAGCTTTGTTCCTGGAAAAAAATGTGTTTTTACTGAATGCTTTTTCCCATCCATGGTTGAGGGTGGGTTCCCAGCACTCTTAATGACTCATTGAAACATACTAAGCGCTGTTCACTCACACTAAAATTTAAATATGATTATCGCATGCACATCTTTGCTAATAACTTTCTTAAATTTCAAGACTGTTTACTTCAAGTAAGGTAGGGTTTGGTTTGTTTTAGTTAACAGTAATAACCCTGCAAATAAATCATCACATGGAGTAATAGCTATGCTAATTATTTCTTTTGTTTATTGATTTGCTTGTGTGTGTGGATGTAGCCATGTGGCATTGTGGAAAGAAAGTGGGAGCGGGTAGATAGCAAGATCAATAGCCAAGCATTCTAGATGTGCACATATTCTCTTCTTGCCTTTTTCACTGCAAGCACGAAAGCCTTTGTCCCCACTTATTTCCAAGCTCCTTTTCTTTTTCCATCTTCAACAAGCACTGGAGTTTTTAACGGCATGAAATTGCCAGCTAGCACAATGCCCTTGGTGTAAAGAGACGTAATCAGCATCACTCACGAGTCTCTCTTAAACTTTATTTAACGAGTCATTCATCTTTGTTTTGTCTCCAAAAACAAGCTCGTGAAAGAAGGTGCTGCTTAACAGCACATGAAACGGTGCCATAAAAAGGCTGAAAGCAAATGACGATCAGCCACTTTCTCTTCTTCTCACTCTTTGACACAGATGTGTCAGTTGTAATGCTTTCTGTGCTTCTCTCAACTGAGCCTAATTGTTCTTTCAATAGTTTTGTTCAGTTCAGATTTTTTTTCCTGACCTCTCCGATCAACCCTTCACCTCTAGAGGTTTAGGTCTTTCACCATGGCTTAACTACTTGAACCATTTGATCTCCCTGTGCATCTTCTTTCATAGTGTCCATGTCTTAGGAAGCCTTGGGCTGGCTTTGTGTTATACGGTGTGCTTTTGAAATGGGAGTTATTTAAGTCAATTGTTATGCAAGTCTATACAACATAACACAGTAAAACGAAACTGTTGCTATTGGCTGGTTAAGGTTATTTTTCTAGTCTGCTGGGGTGTGAGTGGGTCTGAACCCTCCCGAGGAGGCGGTTTGCATGCTGCACTGGAGAGGAGATTGGATTTGTGGGTGCAAAGGTCAGTGTGTGGGGGTTGTGGCCTGTGGACTAAGCTGACCTCTGAAACTTTCATCGTCCTACTCATTTCACATTTCGAATATCTATCTGTTCTCGTTTTTTATTTTCTTTCTTTTTTATCTTGAAGTATCTTTCTTTCCATCAATCCATTCATCCATCTTTGTCCTATCTATCTATCTATCTTTCTATCTATCTATCTATCTATCTATCTATCTATCTATCTATCTATCTGTCTGTCTGTCTGTCTGTCTGTCTGTCTGTCTGTCTGTCTGTCTGTCTGTCTGTCTGTCTGTCTGTCTATCCACCCACCCACCTACCCACCCATTCATTGTTTTATGATCCATCCATCCATCCATCCATCTATCTACTCTATCTATCCATCTATCAATCCATCCATCCATCCATCCATCCCACCCACCCATTCATTGTGTTATTCAGCAAACCCTTACTACCCGCTATCATCACCCACATGACATTTCATAGATTCTAGTGCACATCCCCATCTAACACGCCTATTCTCTAAATATCTTCCTTTGGAAACCAGTTCATCAGGCCAGCTTATCTCCAGCTGGTGTGGATTGCACCTCTTTGGTTAACTACTTGAGCTGAACCCAGTCACATATTTTTGCATGTGTTTAAATCCCTTACCCTGGCACGCTGCTGAATCACCCTAACACGACTCTGAAGACCTCTGTTCCCAGCTCATTATATACCGCGATTGAAGGACTCTTCCTACACACAGCCTCTTATGTGTGTGTTTATAATATCTGCATATCAAAGATCAACAGCATTGTCTGTAAGATTCTCAGCCAGAATAATCCGCTGACAAAGAGCGCTCGGCTAGCCAAAAATTCTCCCACTCTTTTCTGCCATTGCGGCAGCTAACCACATGTGACCCGTGGAAGGACCCTGCCCGCACCCCTCATTGTAATTGGCCGTGTGATTATGTGTGCGTGTGTGTTAACAGGCTCTCCCTCAGCACCCTGCTGTTCCCATTTGCTGGTTACAGCCATAAACTGGGCAAGCCCTGGTTGTTTTAACAGCGCATGTGTTGATGAGCTCTCTTTGGCTTTCTCGCATAAGAAGGACCCAATTAGACTCAAGGCAGACGACTCTGGATGGATCTGTGTGAGTACTGTAAGTGTGTGTATTTGTATATATGATTTTTCTCAGTTGTTTATAAAATGTTGAAATGACCTTGCTATTTAGAGGTGTTTTGTGCTTGTTTATTATGGCATTCGAGAGCCGCAGCATCATTCGGTGAAATCCATTCATGCTCAGTTCTCCAGCTGACATCTTTTCACCTATTTTTTCCTGAATAATCCTGCCGGTCTTTTACTCCTTTTTTCAGTATGGATGATTGTTGACCTTCCTTTCCTATGCTGTGCAAAGACAGTTATTTACAAAGACGTCGCATTTTAGACAGCAAGGCTTCTCAAACTTTCTGCACATTGGACATATGCCGATTTTCAATAATTCAATATATTGTGATAATGAACATGCACAATATTGATATCGTGGCCACTTCAAAATACAGTGAATAAATATTTATCATTCAAGCTTTTATAGTTCCTTTTAAGAATATTCAGATTGTTGTATTGGCAATTTGGTTCTTCACCAGCACCAAATGCTCGAATAGGCAATTTATTTTCAAACATTATCATGTTATGCTGCCTTATGACATTGAAAATAGTGTTAATGTTTATAGGCAGGTAATCATTTTATAAAATAGAGTTAGTTAAGAGGTATTTTTGAATCATCTTTAACACATAACTAAAATAAGGCTATTTCTCATTGTTGATTTTAATGGATTAACTAACATTTACTAATTAGACTTTAATGTAAAGTCTTAGCCAATGCACTTTTTAATCCCTTTGCAGTTGAATTTGTGTAAACATTTGTTCAGCGTCACAGTGGCGCAGTGGGTAGCACGATCGCCTCACAGCAAGAAGGTTGCTGGTTTGAGCCTCGGCTGTGTCAGTTGGCATTTCTGTGTGGAGTTTGTATGTTCTCCCTGTGTTGGCGTGGGTTTCCTCTGGATGCTCCAGTTTTCCCCACAAGTCTAAAGATATGCGCTATAGGTGACTTGGGTAAGCTAAATTGTCAGTAGTGTATGTGTGTGAATGAGAGTGTATGGATGTTTCCCAGTGATGGGCTGCATCTGAAAGGGCATCTGCTGCGTAAAATATATGCCCGCTAAGTTGGCGATTCATTCCGCTGTGGTGACCTCAGATTAATATAGGGAATGAGTCAAAAAGAAAATGAATGAATGAATAAACATTTGTTCACTGTAAACCAGCATAATACATCAATGCACAAGATATTTTGCGTATTAAAACTGTTTTTTGTAGCTTATAATGATAACGTTGTATACCATGATAAAATCAATTAATCGCAACTAGAAAATTTGATAGCCTACATCACATAAAACTTTTCAATGAAGCTGCAACTACAGTATATCCAGAATGTTCAATCATTTTGTTTAATGTTGCTTGTTTGAGAGTGAGTGTGTGTGTATGTGCTTGCACTAAGGTTAGCTGGTTTTTAAATGCTACCCTCCGCAATACACTTCCGTCTGCACCATTAACATTGCTGCGGCATGAATCATTGTAAATCGAATAGTGCACTTTGTGCGGGAATGAAACACGGCTGTCTCCGGATCATAATGGTGGAATTATAGCTCTCCCCCCATCATCACGCACGCGCTGAAGTCATCCCAAACCCAATTAAGGAGAATCCGTCTTCATTTGCTGGGTTTTGGAGGCTGACAGGCAGAGTGTCAGAGACGTGCTTTGGATTGTTTTGTTTTTGAGGCCAGGCGGAGGCTCGGGCTCGTGGGGTGATCGATCACAGGAAGCTGGCCAGGTATTGAAGGGTGTTGTTGCGGAAGGGGCGAAGACCTTAGATAACATCATCATTAGCCAGCAGACTGACACTTATGTGCGCATGATTAGAGGCATCGCTGTGGATGGTGTGTGTATCATCATGGGTATAATGTACCAATCAAATATCTGAAACATCATCAAGGCTATATTTACTTAAAAATAATAATGAAATTATACAGATATAAGGAAAATTCTGTCATCATTATTTCTTTTCCAAAACAGTTTGAGTTTTTTTGTTCTGTTCTTCACAAAAGAAGATATTTGGAAGAATGTTTGAAACCTTTTTGTGTGAACTATCCATTTAATTTTAATAAAAAATAATTATGTAATCTACCGGTCCTACTGCACCCAGCCCGGTCTGAGTTGAGATTGAACCATTGATTCTTTGTATGGTAGTCGGTTTCTCTAACAAGAAGGCTGAAGACCATGGCCTCTATTGTCTGTCGCTAGAGCACCTTTAGAGGTCAGAAGAGTGAGGTTCACCTGCATAGCACTTCGCTAGCTGGCCTCTGTTACACTCAACCCCCTAAACCTCACTCTCATCCCGGACGAGCCCCCAAATATAACCCACCAGTCCTATTGCACCCAATCCGGTCTGAGCTGGGATTGAACCTGCGATTCTTCGCATAGGAGTCAGTTGCTCTAATAAGAAGCCTGAAGACTATGGCCTCTATTGTCTGTCGCTAGAGCGACTTTAGAGGTCAGAGGAGTGAGGTTTACCTGCATAGCACTTTGCTACCTTTGCTACATTATACTCACCCCCCTAAACCTCACTACCATTCCGGACGAGCCCCCAAGTGTAACCCACCGTTCCTACTGCACCCAAGCCGGTCTGAGCTGGGATCGAACCGGCAATTGTTTGTATGGGAGTCGGTTGCTCTAACAAAGAGGCTTAGGACCATGGCCTCTAGTGTCTGTCGCTAGAGCATGTTTAGAGGTCAGAGTAGTGAGGTTTACCTGCATAGCACTTCACTAGCTGGCCTCTATTACAGTTATATATCTTTTTTTAGACTTTAGTATTGTTGTTTTACATTTAAATAATGCTTCAGAATATTACTTTACAACATTATTCTACTGCTGATGTTATTATCATAGTACAACATTACTAATGTTTGATTAAATAAATAAAGTGTTGGTGAGCAGAGGAATTTTTATTTCCAAAATCTTAATTTCTCCAAACCCTTTATTTCATTCCATTTTATTTTGTGGTTTCATAACAAACATATACTACACTTAACAATTTAACTACACCCCAGTAAAATAATCACTTCGTGATGGCAACATTAAAGTTTAACGTTTTATTTCAGTCAAATTCATAATACCAGCTGCAGCACCGTGGACAATGAAATACACCAATAAATGTGTCACTGCTGCTGCATTTAGCTGTAAATTTTGACTACCATCACTCTGGCATCTCCAAGGCATTTATGATTCAGCAACATGGACTGCATCCGTTCAGATCTCATGCCAGTCGGCCCACTCCAGAAAACAGCTCGTCCCTGGATTTCTTTTTAAAGTACATGGCACAGAATGTTGGATATACTAAGGTCGTGTGGCCATTCGTATCAAATCTCAGATTGTGTTATTTACAACATTTCAAGGAAACACCTGCATCACTATTCACTCAACTTTTTTTACTGAATGCTGCATTATTTTATATAAAAAATTGTGCTACCGTGCAGTTTCAATTCAGCAGTCGATTCAATTTCGCAAACTCACTCACATTTTTAGTAAGGTTTCAGCTGCTAGTCTTTGTTTTTGTAGTCATTTTAGTCGGTGACATTCTCGATCAACACGCACATGCATTTTTCTGTCTATGAATCCTCAAAAAACACAAACAAGACTATGACCAGCTGTACTCTGGAGAGAAAAGAGAGGAAATGAGTGCTGAGAGGGAGGAAAGAGAAGGGAGATGAAGTAGAATGAGATGTGTTGTGATGATCTGAGGGAAGACGAGCGGGAGAAAGATTGAGGAGGTGAATGTGAGAGGAGAGAGAGAGCGCTATTGGTGTTTATAGATTTGGTCTCTTTTATTTCTGTAGCAACAAGGCGTTTCTTGTAAGAAGGGGGGGGGGGGGGGAAGCTGGAGAGAGAGAGCATGCATGAGGGAGCCCGAACAGAGAGCTGAGGCATCAGAGAGAAGCAGAGATCCAGCGCTTTTTGATTGCTGGTGAAATATTGGCATTTGCAGACTATGGTGTTTGGTAATGAAGTTTAAACCAAGTTCAGCTCAGATTGATCATCCAACTCGTCACCTCCAGGCTTACCTTTAGCACTCAGTGACTCATCAAATATTTAGACGCTCATAATTATTAATGCCGTTTATGATGGATCGCCCACCTTTATCATTGTTTAATTAACTTGTTGGCACATCAATCTTATTTAAATCTAAAGTTAACATGAAACAGCATTTAAAACTACTTTTTTTTTCATTAATTGTCACACGTATTCTCAGAAAATATAATGTTAAATTATTGATTTTTTTCACAGCTGTGTTCAAAAGCTAATGTGAAGATTATAATTCAGTTTCATCATGTTTTCTTGTTAAAATTAAAATGATATATTTACATAATCATATGTAATGTAATGTTGGCCAAATGTTTATTTAATGATATTTAGCCTCAAATATTAGTATTTTATATTTAACACATTTATTATACATATATGCTTTATCAAGCCTTGCAAATAATGAAATATGTATAATTAATACAAATATCTGAATTTTTGTTTTAAAAATATTGCAAAAATTATTTTAGTTCATATTTACTTTAAGCCATACTTTCACTTGCTTCATCCTGTTTCTTTGATTTAGTCCTTGAAGCACCAGATAGATAAATAAGGATATTTATTGTAACTTTTTAAGTAGTGTTTAACTAAATAGATGATGATAATAATAATAGTAATAATAATAATAATAATAATAATAATAATAATTGCTGTTGTTGTTGTTGTTGTTGTTGTTGTTGAATAATACTAGAAAAAATAATAATAATAATAATAATAATTGTTGTTGTTTGTTGTTGTTAAAAATAATAGAACAAATAACAATAATAATAACAATAAGAATAAGAACAATAGTTGTTGTACAAAAAAATAGAAAAATTATTGTTGTTGTTGTTATTATTATTATTATTATTATTATTATTATTAATAATAATAATAATAATAATAATAGATGTTGATATTGTTGATGATGTTGTTTTTGTTACCAACTGCACAGTTCTGGAGTTATCCACTTTTTATAAAATCCAGGTGTTCAAGAAAGTTCTCTTTTTTACTGCACTTTCTTGGAAATGTATCTTTGCTTTCATCTCACAACACATCAGCATTCACAGTACACATATAACAGAAAAAACAGGCAACACAAATACTTTCAATGTCATCACATAAATTATAAAACTCAAGGACATTTGATGCACATTTTTCTTTACTTGAGGTTGCCTAAAATGCCTTTTTGATGGCAAGAACTGGAATTTTATATTTAATGGATGGGAACAATCTTCAATAATGACATGTGCCTTCTGTTTCATTCTCATTGAATAAATTTCATTTGGTTGTCTTTGTGCTTTACCTACAATTGCGCTGGCAATTTTTACTACTCGACATAGTTTTGCTTTTCCTTAATTGGCAACAGTCTGTGCCATCCAATCATGTACATCACATCTTTCATTTTACATCTGATATATCCCATCCTCTTGATGATTCTTCCCCTTAGGATCTCGGTATGGTGTCCCTTTAGCAAGGACCAACAGATTTAAATTTTCATTTGCTCCTTGTGTGATGGAATTTTAATGGGAAGAGGTAGTCGCTGTTTTTAGTAATGTTAATGTTGTTAAATGTTTGTCTTAAGTGTATGGTATGATATGTGTTGTAAATCGATTACAAATTGCAAAACAAATCGTCCCAAAAGGGGACAGTAAAGTTACAGTAACAGTAAAGTTACAATAACAGTAACAGTTGTTAATAATAATAACAATAATAATAATAGTAATAATAATAAGAATTTATGTCAATTAATTAAACAGTACACTAAACAGTACTACCTAAATGATTAATCTGATATGTTTATTATTATTATTATTAATAATAATAATAATAATAATAATAATAATAATAATAATAATAATAATAATAGTAATAATAACAATAATGATCATTTATTTGTCTATTTCATTAAATTGATAAATTGTTAATCTGATAAATATGTTCTTAATAATAATAATAACACTAATAATAATAATAATTTTACATTCTAATGTTTTAAAAGTATCTATTTTTTTAAATAATGTAACTTTTTTCTTAATTTGAAATGACATTCACCTTGTTACATTCTGTTACCAGCTTACATGCTCTCGTGTTCACTTTGCGAAATTGTTCCATCAGCATTCTCGCAACACCTTCATAATGTTCTCGATCGCGAAACAGATGCTTGAATTGCTGAAAACAGGTGTGTTGCTAATTGTGAGCGTGCCTAAGCTATTGTGAGTGTGTTTTCTGCTGCAGCAAGTGCTGTCTCTCTCATGTCAGGCCAGCCAGAAGTCCCAGGTGTACCCGTATAAGTCTATCGCTTTCTTCAACCATTTTCTTGTTCCTCTTCTCTCTCTCTCTTTCTTTATCTGTTCTTCACCACTGAGGGACCATCTCTGCTTCATTTCACATGTCGCCGAAGGGGAAAAGGGCTGCGGAAAAGAGAAGCTCGCAACGGAGTGAGAAAATGAAAAGATAGAGGGAGCAAAAAAAAAAAAAGAGAGCGAGAGAGAAGGGGAGGCCGAGATTGAGAGAGCGAGGGATACTGGAGGCATTGTTCCACTCCAAGAGACACAAACAGTCTCAAGCTTTCTGGTATTCAACCCGCAGCTCCCCTGTGTGTGTGTGTACATGTTTCCAAAATGCTATAATTCTACTGTCAGGAAAGCAAGAGGGATAAAATGACAGTAAAAGATCAGTCTGATAGAAAATAGGCCAGAGAGTCAGATCGCTCTCTGTTTTTCTTTTCTTTTTTCATTTTCACTCTCATCTATTTCTCATGAATTTTTTCCTCACTCTTCTTTTAGCAATGTCTTCTTTCTCTTCCGTTCTATCTGCATGCATAAGTGCTGATATCCAAGCCTACTGTCTGCATGAGTGGTTTTAATGGTGTACATGCAGGGCTCAACAATAAGGATGGCCCAGGGCACATTTCAGTCCAGTTGATGGATAGAATCACTGCTGCATTTTCGCTGTATTCTATGTGCGCTGCAAATTTTAAACTCTTCGAAATTTGCTTTATTTATTTATTTATTTATTTATTTATTTATTTATTTATTTATTTATTTATTTATTAGTTTGTTTTTTGCTGTCTAAAGTGATGTGTTTATGAGAATAGTTTTGTGATGGTCTTTAAAGCAGTTTCATTTGATTATTAAATAAAATAAATTAGAAATTTAACCATGAAAACACAATTGTTTTTGTTGTTATTGTTTGTTTTGTTTAATTAGTAGTGGCAATGCAGAAAGTATTGTATTAATACTAGTACTGTAATACTTATAAAATTAATATATAATATTTATATATTTTTTCCGAATTTGTGTTATAAAAATATAGCAAACGAGTTTGTGTTTTAATTCATATTGACTTTAAGGCATATTATACCTTGTTTCATCCTGTTTCACTTATTTAGTCTTGGAGCATCAGATGAATAAATTAGGCAATCTATTGTAACTGTTTTAAAAGTAGCGTTTAATTAAATACATTTACATTTACATTTACATTTAGTCATTTAGCAGACGCTTTTATCCAAAGCGACTTACAAATGAGGACAAGGAAGCAATTTACACAACTATAAGAGCAGCAGTGAAAAAGCGCTATAGACAAGTTTCAGGCGTGTAAAAGTCTAAGAAGCAAAAACATTAGTAGAATTTTTTTTTTTTTTTTTTTTTTTTTTTTTTTTTTTTTTTTTTTAATAGAGAGAGAGAGAGAGAGAGAAAGAGGGCTCAGTTAGTGGTATAGCCAGAGAGGCAATTGCAGATTAGGAGGAAAAGTGGAGACTAAACAGTTGCGTTTTTAGTCGTTTCTTGAAGACAGCAAGTGACTCGGCTGTTCTGATGTAGTTAGGGAGTTCATTCCACCAACTGGGCAGATTGAATGTGAGAGTTCGGGAAAGTGATTTCTTCCCTCTTTGGGATGGAACAACGATATTCCATCTTCCAAAATATCTTCCAAATAGATATTAATAAAAAATAAAAATAATAATAATAATATTTTTTGATATTGTTGATGATGTTGTTGTTAATAATAATAATAATAATAATAATAACAATAATAATAATAATGTAAAAAATTTGTTTAAAAAAAGTTATTTTAATAATAACGATAATGTGGCGCAGTGGCTAGCACGATCACCTCACAACAAGAAGGTCGCTGGTTCAGGCCTCGGCTGGGTCAGTTGGCATTTCTGTGTGGAGTTTGCATCTTCTCCCCATGTTGGCATGGGTTTCCTCCGGGTGCTCCGGTTTCCCCCACAGTCCAAAGACATGTGCTATAGGTGAATTGGGTAAGCTAAATTGTCTGTAGTGCATGTGTGTGAATGAGTGTGTATGCATGTTTCCCAGTACTGGGTTGCAGCTGGAAGGGAATCCGCTGCGTAAAAAAATATGCTGGATAAGTTGGCTTCATTTCGCTGTGGCGACCCCTGATTAATAAAGGGACTAAGACGAAAAGAAAATGAATGAATGAATAATAATAATAGTTGATGTTGTTGTTAATAATAATAATAATAATAATAATAATAATAGTTGTTGATATTGTTGATGATGTTGTCAATAATAATAATAATAATAATAATAATAATAATTTATATCTATTTTGTATTTATATCATTTTTTCATCAAGCAAATATTTGTTGAGACAATACTAAACATACAGATGATGATAATAATAATAATAAATTATTATTATTATTATTATTATTATTATTATTATTATTATTATTATTATTATTACTACTACTACTACTAACTGATTTTCTTACTTGGCCACAATATATTTAGCTATTTTGCTAAATTTTTATTTTATTATTAGTACTAATGCATAAGAATAGTTTTATTACTTTTAATAATAATTAATAATAATTTAATAATAATTTTATTATTATATACATTTATTATTATTATTATTATTATTATTATTATTATTATTATTATTGCTGCTATTACTATTATTTATTTATTTATTTTTTAAGTAAAAATCTGAATTACTTGACCAGACGCAACAGGGAAAAAAACGTAGATTTTTTTTTTTTTTTTTACTACAGTACAATTTGAGTAACAACGCCCTTGGATGCTATTTGATCTTGAATATTTTATAAATCTCTCATGATAAGACATGTCAAATGATAATCATACTGCATCCACTTATTATTCAAGTGACCAACAATTGTCATTTCCCATTCTCCATTTGCATCAATGTAACGACAGAAGCACATTAGTTCTAATGAACATTTAATCTCTAAAGGCATCCAATCCGTTCCTCCCGTTTGATGGAGCGTTTGTCATGTGTTAGTCAGTGAGGCCACCCCGCAGGAGGTCCATACAGCCACGCAAAAACTCACAGTCCAACTTCACAGGTTTTTTTTTTCTAATCATCTTATTCATCGCATGCCTTTTTTTCTCGACGATTCATTTCATATGCATCAAAGTCTGTGTATGTGCTCTGTTCTGTTACTGTGATGTGTCAACTGTTGTGCATTCGCTTCGAGTGAAACTCTTAACCCCGCAAGACGCCTGCTTCTCCCTTTAACCATCTGGCATGAATTCGTGTCACAGCAGATAACTGAAATGTCACAACAACAAAGCAAGTGGTATATCAGAGCATAAGGCCCGGTTGTATATATGCTTGTGATTTATCCGCACGTTGTTCTTGTTGAGGCATGTTACAAAGTGTGTCCTTCAGCTTTGTTTGTGCTCTCTGGCCTCCACTGAGGATCGGGTGAACCAACAAAGTGAGAAGGAGAAAGAAAGAGGCAGACGGTTAGTGATTTCAGCAGCACAGCTTTTTCTTAAGCGCTCCTGTTAGCAGCGAGGCACGGGTTGCTATCGATTAGAATATGAAAACCTAGAGGCCTGCATATGAGATCTGGGATGAGGAGGCTATGGAGAGCAGGAGAACCGACAGGTTGCACAAACACACACACACGCACACACGGGAAGTTGCTGATTAGCTTTGACCTGGTGTCAGGCAAAAAAAAAAGAGAGAGAGAGAGAAAAATGCTGAAGAATGCTGGACAAAAATCACAGAGACGGCAGGGGGGATCAATGAATGACAAACAAGCACCTTTAGTTTACTGCTGTAGAATGATGAGGTTGTGGAAATAATACACTCATCATTGACTCTTATGTACCTGCCTGTGTGTGTATCCTCTTAAAGGGATAGTTTACCCAAACATGAAAATTCTGTCATCATTTGTCCACATGAAAAAATACTACAATAAATTATAGTAAAGCGTATTTGCTTTTTGTTAAAGAATGCTACAGCATACTCACTGTAGTATTCACTATAGTGACATGATAAATTGTAAATAAAATATATATACTTTTAATACAATAATCTGTGATGTATTGTAGTTTAATGTACCCTATTGTAGAAAACCACAGGGTCATTTGTTTATATTACTATCTGCTTGTTAAGTCGTGACCTATGGAATACTGTTTTTGGGTCTCAGCCGCTACTCAGTTGAATCTAAAAATATTTGTTTATGACCCATTTTTAGTCACATTAAAGTGAATTTTATATAAAATCATGCTGTAGACAACAGTCTCTGGACTTGCTGCATCACCGACACCAATATTTCAATAATTTATAAAAAATAAATCACTTTCTGGCTATCGGATATTATAGATATTATGGTATGGATATACAGTTGAAGTCATAATTATTAGCCCCCCTTTTAATTTTTTTTTCTCTTTTAAATATTTCCCAAATGATGATTAACAGAGCAAGGAAATTTTCACAGTATGTCTGATAATGTTTTTTCTTCTGGAGAAAGTCTTATTTGTTTTTATTTTGGCTAGAATAAAAGCAATTTTACATTTTTAAAAAACAAACCATCGTTATACAATAACTTGCCTAATTACCCTAACCTGCCTTGTTTACATATTAACCTAGTTAAGCCTTTAAAGGTCACTTTAAGCTGTATAGAAGTGTCTTGAAAAATATCTAGTCAAATATGATGTACTATCATCATGGCAAAGATAAAATAAATCAGTTATTAGAAATGAGTTATTAAAACTATAATGTTTACCAATGTGTTGAAAATAATCTTCTTTCCGTTAAACAGAAATTGGGGAAAAATAAACAGGGGGGCTAATAATTCTGACTTTAACTGTATATATGTATTGTGATCATGATTTTCGAAAGTATTACATTGCTTTGTAAACGTTTATTATTACCATTTGTTGAGTCTCCCCACACATTGTGTTTGATAGAGTGATTGGACCTGGAAGCCCTTTCACGTGACGTCACATTTAACAAGCAGGTAGTTGTTGTGCTATCATAGTAGCTATAGAATTACCACAGCAAATTAATTCAAGTACTTTATAATAACATTATTTCATGTGAGTACTCACCCTTCACTTCTCACAAACCTTTTTGAGTTTTTTCTTCTGTAAAAATATTTTGAAAAATGTTGGAAACTGGTAGCTATTGATATCCATAGTGTTATTTATTTATTTATTTATTTATTTAACCAGAAATGTCCCATTGAGATACAATATCTCTTCTACTAGGGAGTCCTGGTTAAGACAGGCAGCAAAGGACAGAGTTAAAAAAAAATACATGTCACAACACATAGACACGCACAAAAATAATATAAACCATAATCAATTGTTAAAACATGTGTACTGTTCTAAATAGACAGTCTTTAAAATATTTTTCAAATATAACGATAGATGGTATGGATTTCATTTGTAGTATGTCCTGAAGCTTATTCCATACATATGGAGCATACTTAGAGAATGCAAATCGACCTAACTCTGAAAAAATGGCATCTTAAGTAAGAGTATATCTGCTGATCTGGTATTATAAGTATTTAAGCAGTACTCCAGCAAACTAGATATATACTGTGGTAATTTTAGCCACTAAAGCTTTTAAAAAGAACAGTCTCCTTGACTGTAATGAGGTCCGTTCTGTTTTTTTATAGAAATTACAGTGATATAGCCATGCACTTTTACCAGTGACAAATCGTAAGGCACAATGATAAACAATATCCAATTTTTTTAAAACATTCAGAGGTGCGTGCTAATGAAGTATATCTCCGTAATCCAATACTGATAGAAGTATAGTCTCTACTAAACGTTTTCGATCTGCGAAGGAGAAACATTTTTAAACAAAAAATAAAACCCTAATGTTGTTTAGGGTTATCAATATGAAAACTATAAGTCAACTTATCATCAAGCCAGACACCTAAATATTTAAAACAAGCAACTTTTTCAATCTGTGTACCATTTAAAGTTTTCATTATAAAATCATGTATTGATCATCTGGATTGAGTAAAGATCAAAATGTTTGGTTATTTTTATGTCCTATGAAAGTCAATGCCAAATAGTGTAGGTTGGAAAACAATGAAAATCATGAGGTTGTTGTTTTTTATGGGTATCCTTTTAATAACAAGTTTGATGGTTTTAAAAAAAAGTAAAACACACCCAAATAAATTTAAGCCACCTGTAAATTCAGTTTCTCTGGATTCACATTATTTTATAGATACTGCATGGGTTTGAGTAAAACCTTAATATTTGTATTATACTATAAAGATCTGAAATTCCTTCAAAATTCAAAATAAATATAATGTTTTTGCAGAAAATGACAGTTTGTCAGAGAAATAGCTGATAATTGTGTTTTTAGCAGACCAGTAGCACTTTGAAAACTGCTTTTTTTTCTCTCTCTTACGAAGCTACATTCAGTGTCATACATTTATTCCATTAGATAAAGTGTGCTCTAAAATAATAACAATTCAGAAAGAGAATTATTCAAAGTATTTTGAAGTGCCTGTGATAACAATATTGTGCATATTATTCATTATATTGTATTATTAAATACCAGCTTATGTGTGTGTGTGTGTGTGCTCAGATGGCAAATGCTGCATTAAAAGCATAGAGCTCCAGTTTAGTGTGTGTGCAGTGGCATTTATTTGCCTACTCCAGGAGTTTATGAAAAAGATCATTTTAACTCGAACATTAAATTGGATGAAAAACATTCAAAGCCTTTGTGAGATAATGATAAACTCACACCTGTGAACGTTTTTTTATTAATCCAGAAGATGATGTTGCTTGGTAACCATAAACCATCTATAATTAGACTAATGAATTATATTACTCAGCGGAAAACGTTTTTACTCGGGTTATTAATGTTGATAATGTATTTCACTTCACGTTATGTCAAAAAAAAAAAGAGTTTTGTATGCTGAGACTTCCTTGTTGCTGAGACTTTTGATTGATTTTACTCTGCTGTTTATTATACTTTGTTGATACTGGCAAGCGTAAATTGCTGAATTATTTCTCCAGCATGAGAGTACTCATTGGCATCTCTTTCTTTTCTCTGAAATAATCATGTTTATGAGTTGGTTTATTTGTGCACTGAAAGAGTAGAGAAAATAACACTTCCCGTTCTGGCATTTGAACAGCAGTCTCATCTCTACTTCTTTCAGCTCTGGGCTTTAATTGACAGCTGCACTGGATTATGGGCCGTGTTCAAACTTCTTCGTCTGCTCTCATAAATCATTACATACGGCAGAGAGGGTCAATCTGTGCTTGATCTCCTTACGTTTGTGTGTGTGTTTGTAAGAAGCAGGCAGTAGAGAGTGCTGATGGAGCAGGTTGGAATGAAACCACAGACAGAAGTGAGGTTATCGCAGGGAGAGGCGACGAATGAAAGTGGGATGAGAAGCGAAGAGATAGAGGAAATGAATTTGAAAAAAAGCTGCGAAACTGGGATTACACGCTACCCTCTGCATACTTACTTCCCTAAGTCTGTTCAGCAGATGAATTCCTCACCATAAAAGGCTGTGTGCTTCAAACCTTCTGAAGGTTTTTCGATTATCAGTAGAACATCTGTTGAAGTGACTTTATTGAACATCAATGTCAAATGATTATGAAGTAAATGAATGTAAAATGATGAGTTTTTGTGTTTAAATTTGTTACTTGATATCATTTAATCTCTTTTATGAGAGCAATATCAAACACACACACACACACAAGTCAGCCTAAATAAATCTTGTTTGTGTGATATTGTTAAAAAAAAACCCATTCTTTTTGGATTACAATTATAAAACACATTCACAGCAGCTGAATCTGCTCATGAATATATTTAATGACTATTTTAGTGCATTTAACACTCTACTGTTACTAGTTTCACCTTTGAAATATATTTTAAACACGCAATTAACACCCTATTTATGTGTTATATTATATCATACTTTTTAATAATATACCCAGGAATAAAGTAATTATAAGTTACTAAAGCTGGATATAATTATAAATGAAAAGATTTAATGCAAAGAGTGTCACTTACGAATAATTAAACGACCCCCTGACATTTGTTGACTTTTTTAATGTTGACTTAATTGTAAGGTAATATAACTTGCATAATTAATTACACAAATTAGAATCAATTTAATTGCTATTGTGCTCTCCACGTTTATTCATGTGGTTTAAAACACACCTTATTAACTACTGTTAATTTGTACATGTTAGACGAATAAAAATTAAAAGTTGTACCTTTTTTGAACAGATAATACTAAATAAAATGCAAAGCAGCCATATATTAAAAGCAATGTTGGGGAAGTTACTTTTGAAAGTAATGCATTACAACATTGAGTTACTCCCCAAAAAAGTAACTAGTTACTTTGTTACTTTTTATAGTAATGTAATACGTTACTTTTGTGTTACTTTTTATTGCTGACTGAGTCTTGATCTCCTTTAAAACTTTTTTTTTCTTTTTTTTTAATAGAGGAGCTCTGCAATTAACACTGTATAACCTACACCTACAAACACTTAAACACATCAAAAAAAAAAAATATTTAGGATAATGTTATCTGAGAACTTATTTTCTTCTTTACCCCAAAGTTATACATGCTGTATATACAAATTGTTGATAGTTTAAAGTTTTAAAGGTTAAAGTTTTTGATGTACAAAAACAAAGGATGAGCCCCCACTTTGTCAAGGACGTAACATAAAAGAACACTGGACAAATAAAATCATTTTTATGAACTTTTAGGGTCCATTTATTTGTCTTTTTTTTTTGTCGTTTTCTTTTTTTAAACACCCAAATCGTAAAGCCAAAACCCCAAAATAATAGCCAATAGCCAAAAATAATAAACAAAAATATGTCCCCTACATAAACACCCAAGTGAAACTAAATACACCTAACAAAATAACAGAAATAGAAAATACAAAAGCTACCCCTACCTCCCTGACTATATATAAAAAACAGGAGAAAATATTCACAGAAAAGAAAAGTGTGGAGTCCAACCCCTACTGCTTCTCACCGTGTATATACAGCGTACAATATTTACAATAACAACAAACAAACCAAAATCAAAATAGCAAGAGGGGGAAAACACAGATGGAAAAAAACAACAGAAGTCAAAATTTATACTCACACCAAAATGGGAAACACAATTAAAAATAACACTTACCAACAATATTTTTTTTTTTTTATCACACCGAACGCAAAATCACCACGCCAACCAACTCGCTCTCTCGCCCCACGCCCGTTTTTCCATATTTAAAAGACACCCTGGGTCACTTCAGCCAATCCCAGGGCAAGTCATCTGCATAATTAGGGAGGGGCCTGTGCAGATGAAAAGAGAGGGAGAGAGACACACACACACCTGCGAATGCAACAAATGTGTTTGCTACTTTTCTACCATTTGTCTTAAGTGAAGTCACTGTCCATTGAGACTATAATCACCTTTTCCTTTTCTCCGATGCATTCAAAATAATGAACACATTCTCTCATTGACTGCGTGAGTCATTGTGACTACTTTAATTTATTTCAGTAATTTATTTTTTGATAGCTAATTAATTAAACTAAAAAGTCACTCATGTTACATTTTCAAAAGAGTAAATCTTATGACTTATTTTTTAAAAGTAATGCATTACTTTACTCGTTACTTAGAAAAGTAGTATTATTACACAACTCGCGTTACCCCAACACAGATTAAGAGTGCACAATTGACTCAAAGAAAATAGTTATAGACATCGCAATTACAGCTGCTGCAAATAATTAATGGTGAAAAGGCTTTCTTTTTTTTCTTCAGTGCCTGAACATTGTAACAGATAGGCGGCTGTGTAATGAATGCAGTGAAACAGAGGCCGCTTAATGTGAATCTTTATATCAGTGTTCAGTCAAGAGTGAACACTTTAGTGCTTTCGTCAGTTGGTCTGAGCTCAACACGCATTCATACACTCAAACACACACAGTGCTGTATCAGTGGCAACACATAATGTTAATGGCACTTAATTTGTTGGTTAGGATGGGCAGGCTGGCGTGAGCCCTGCTCCCAGAGGATCTGCCTGTAATTGTGTTTCATATCATAAATAAAGCTTGCAATAATTACAAAATAATAATTCCCCCCTCTCTTTCAGCCTTGTGGTTGCTTTTTCTCTCAGTATAATCTACACACACACACTGGCTTTTTGGACTGGACATCCTTTCTTCATTTCTCTCTCACAATGTAGTGCAGTATAAAGAGTAGGAGGTAATTAGGATGTGTGCAGGACTCCAAAGCCACACGCCACAGAAGCAGAGGTGACTTTGCTCACTGTCTCACGAGTGCGCCCAGACCCCTGACAGGGAGCCGAGGAGCCAGTCAGCTTAATTACCGTTCACTCACTGCCCCTCACCCTTTGCCTTTGACTGCTCTCAGATCAGGGGTCCTTGACCATGTCTGATAAGCTGTTATTATATGCTAAATGCTGCTGCTGAGTCCAGGTCTGTGTTTTTTTTTTGGTGATGGTTTGGCAAGGTGATTGTGTTTGTGAGATCAGTTTCAGAAAAATGTGAGTAAGGGAAAGCTTTTTCGCATAGAGAAAAAAGGCGTTGAAAATGTGGACTATATGAACTAATTAAAATAAAACATGGGGGTTTTTTCACTGTACAGATTTGGAGAGAATTAACCACTTCAAAGGTTTGATTCTGGATTTCTCATTAATGAGTGTTGCTTCTTAGTAAAGTCTTCATTTGTGTTTTATGTATTTTATAAACTACTGATGATTTTCAAATGAGAATATAATCAATTAGAGCATTTATTCAAAGGGAATACCAGTAAGTATGTTTTCAGACCTTACATTTTCTGGAAATACAGTGCTCAGCATATACAAGTACACCCATCACAAAGCTTTTAATATTTTTAATAGAAAGCTATACAATATTATATTTGTGCATATACATTAGATTAGTCAGTACTGAAGCCAAATCTGGAGCTTTTCTAACAAAATAACTTACCATAACAGTCCAAAAACTAGTACACCCAAATATATGTGTTATAGAAAAATATTTAATACCAATTTTAAAAAGAGGAAAAATCAAGAGAAGCAAAAAAAGAGGAAAAATCAAGAGAAGCAAAAAAAGAAAGAAAGAGGAAAAATCAAGAGAAGCAAAAAAAAAAAAAAAAGGAAAAATCAAGAGAAGCAAAAAAAAGAGGAAAAATTTAGTTGAAATTTTGTAGGCTGTAATTTATTTTCAATATTTTGTTTGAATTTAATTTTTTATCTTTCAATTTCTAAATATGTTGGGTGACTAAAATATTATTTTACTAAATATATCTGTTTAATAAATCTGTTTTGTTTAAATGCATTGCCTATATTCACTGAGAAATGGATCAAAATATTCATTTTCAAAATGGGGTCTACTCAGTTACACTGAGCACTTTATCTACGTTGTCAGTTGTTGTTGAAATGAAACACAAATGAACATTTTGCTCAAAACATATACTTATATTAATAGCAATTCTTAACTTTTTTTTTTTTAGCTTTCTTGAACAATGCATTTTTGGTCTTTAATTGTTGTCTTCCCTCAATACTGTATGTGTGCTTTTTTCTGTGTGTGTGTGTGTGTCCAGTTGTTAATGGCTGATTTGATGGGTAATGGGCTGCAAGAAGTGATTTATCTAAGATCAAGATGAAGTGAATTTGGCAGCCACGGAAGCAAGTTTGTGTGGGGGTATATGTGTGTGTGAGCGAGAGAGAGAGTAAGAGAGAGAGTTGTGGTTTTCTTGGCCTCACAACTTTATGCTACTCACCATTGCTGTGGCCTTAAAGACAATTGTGGGCAATGTGGAGAACATTTCCAACTTCTATGTGACCACAACTAGTGGAGCAGAAACAACACAAACACAATGAACAGTCATACTAACTTCAACCCATCATTCTTTGTTGCTTTTTTTATTTCAGTGTTCTTTGTTGCTGCTTGAATTTATGTAAATGCTTGCATTTGCTAAAGCTTCTCAAATATGTGCTTCGTTTGCAATATAAATAAAACAGCTCAAACTTTATTTAGAGAAAAAAAAAAACATATTTAATTAACAGCTTTTTCTGTTGATTCTTTCATTTGCAGTTATTTTATTTTTTTCCTTTGGTTTAAAGTGATTTTTCTTTCTATAGGTTCTCCCATGCCATCCTCTCTCTCCAGTCCATCAGTCACTGAGCATTCCCATTCTCAACCACCCTCACCCAATCTCCATGACAACCAGAGTTCCATCTTAAGTAATGCCACCACACAGGCGGTGCAGGACTCTGATTCGGAAGAAGAGTACACGGCTGTTCTCTATAGACCCGTAACACAGCCTGCCCCCAGCCACAGCTGTAATGGTAAGGTGACCACCCCTCTCTTTCTTTCTCTCTCTCTCTTTCTCTCTCATCCTTGCTCTGTGATGTAAGAAAAGCATGAAGCCTTTGTGTTTCCAGTGAAAACCGCTGGAGTGAACTGTATTTGCTGGCCTTGTCGGAAATTTTATTAGAGAATGCCACATCCAATCAGTAGCGTTCAACCTCTGTGTGGATTAGGGGAGGTTAAGTGATTTTGTGTATGAATCGGCTACGGGCCGCACATTGCACTCAGAAAACAATTTTACACTCTCAAAATCATATTTGACTGAGAACTGCTAGATTTGAGTGAACTTTGAATGAAGGGGAAAGTTCGCCCACAAATGAAACTTCTATTATGTTGTTCCAAACCTATATGGTTTTCTTCTTCAGTTGAACAAAAAAAACATGAATTTTTCAAGACTGCTTTCTTACAATCAAAGTGGATAAAAAAACATTGCCTTTTAAGTATTAAAAAGAACAGAACAGCCCTGTTCACACAAGGACAACGATAAATACATGAGAATGCAAGGATTTGAAATGATTTAAGCTAGTCTGTCCATGTCTGACCACTTCCAGAGGAAGATGAAAACACATTCAACCAGACTGCATTCATATATAGATAGTATAGTAGACATTCATTTGTTCAAAGCCACAAAATACTACATATTCACAGCATTTTTTTTTCTTTGCTGAACATTCTATCTAAAATGAACATAAAAAAAAGTTTGATAGAATCAAGTGGCAATCTCCCGCTCTCCCTCATGGAAATTCCGCTAGGCCTGGCTCCATAATGGAGCACATTTCTATTGACCCCAATGTTAAAATGGCCAACTTCACAGCAGAAAAAAAGGTGTTTACAGCCTGGTACAAAAAAATTATTTTCGTATTTATAAATAATTTTACACTTTTTTTTTATTAGCTGTAGACTATAGAACTGTTATCCGAAGTGTTTTCCTACAGTGTTATGCCAAGATTTCATAAATAGCCTTGCATTTACTAATAAACTATATTTGAAGTATTTTGAAGTAATTACCTGTAGAAAAGCACCATAAGAGCAATGCATAGTGGCTCAATGTATTACAACAATTTTTTTAAAAGACCAAACACTTTATTGATATAGTAAACAACCAAGCCTATGTAGTCAGAACTAGGCATGGGCCGGTATACGATTCTGACGGTTTGATAACCTTGGATAAATATATCACGGTTTCATGGTATTTTGATTACTTTTTTAAAATATATATTATTTTTAAATGTCTGGGTAAAAAAACAGGTTGAAAAGTTGAATTCAGAATTATTAGCCCCCTTAGAATTTTTTTTTTTCCTTTTTTCAAATATTTCCCAAGTATTGTTTACCAGAACAAGGAAATTTTCACAGAATGTCTGATAATGTTTTTTTCTTCTGAAGAAAGTCTTATTTGTTTTATTTCGGCTAGAATAAAAGCAATTTTAATTGTTTTAAACACTATTTTAAGGTCAAAATTATTAGCCCCTTTAAGCTATATATTTTTTGATAGTCTACAGAACAAACCATCGTTATACAATAACTTGCCTAATTACTCTAACCTGCCTAGTTAACCTAATTAACCTAGTTAAGCCTTTAAATGTCACTTTGAGCTGTATAGAAGTGTCTTGAAAAATATTTAGTGCCACAGTAGTGCTGTCGCCTCACAGCAAGAAGGTCACTGGTTCGAGCCTCGACTGGGTCAGTTGGCGTTTCTGTGTGGAGTTCTCCCTGCGTTCACATGGGTTTCCTCCGGGTGCTCCAGTTTCCCCAACAGTCCAAAGACATGCAGTACAGATGAATTTGGTAGGCTAAATTGTCCGTAGTGTATGTGTGTGAATGAGTGTGTATGGATGTTTCCCAGAGATGGTTTGCAGCTGGAAGGGCATCCGCTGCGTAAAACATGTGCTGGATAAGTTGGCGGTCCATTTTGCTGTAGCGACCACGGATTTAATAAAGGGACTAAGAGATACTGTTGTCTTAAAAAAATGTAAATAAAATCTCACACATGCCTTAGGAACGGAATAGCAGAAAATTTTGGCGGTTTTAAAACCTTGACTTTTCCAAACCGCACTATACCTTGAAAACGGTTATCGTCCCATGCCTAGTCAGAACACAAAACGAATCACAGGTAATGAAGTATTAAGCAATTCTCCCAAAGAAAAGCCTATCACAGCAAAATGCTATCAAGCATCAGTAGCTCTCCTCATGCTCTGCCTCTTTGCCCTTTTTCGGTTGCCCCCAATCGGCGTGATGACAAAATGGCAACGATTGGCCACGCCCACTTGTAGCTTCATTTGCACTCTTTAAAATCCTATGGGTGGCGTCACGGATACTACGTCCATATCTGTTATCAATTGATAGAATGCAAAATTTGTAAAATAAAATAAATTAATTTAAAAAAAAAAACAATCTCTTTCTAATGCTTTATATAACACACCCAGTGTTCAGTGTAGTTATGTGGCTATATCAAAGCAGAAACAACTTTTTTTTTTCTTTTGTATTCACAGCTAAATTATGTCAGTTCATTCCAATGTTTTATATTAAAACATCAGAACAACATACACCCATTCATAGCCTTTACTTCAAATAAATTTGTTTAAATTAAATCCACAAACTTTAATATGTCTCTCTGGCCTACTTTTGATCAAATCAATCAAAATGTACATTAATACAAAGTGTAAACAACCCCTAAATGTGCTTGAAAGTGGACAGCATAATTTGTGCATTATTTAGCAATATTCTATGCTTTACTGTAGTCTTTTGAAATTTTAAAATTGCTGTAAAAAGTAAATCTTAAAAAGTAATCTTTTAAATTTAGAATGTAATTAATAGAGAATGCTCAACATTTCTACTTTAATGTTATTCACTAGTTTTTCATGATTAATTGTGGAATTTTCTGTTAAATTGTCAGTAATTTTTTTCTAAATAACTTTTAGTTGTTGTTTTTTTATTAAAGTAAGTCTCTTTGTAAGGAAAACAGCAGCTTGAATATTGTGCTAGATATTTTTCTATTTGTTCCACAGTCATATGGGTTTTTAAAGACAATTTCTGATGAATATTTCATTACTGGATGAACTACTGCTTAAAAAAAAATCTGCTAATAGTGTGTGCTTTTACACAGTGCACATTCTGTTTTATGTGTTTTCTTCGCATCTCTCCAGCAGCTATGCTTTAAGCCTCCTCCTGTTATTGTTTTCATCTTGTGTCTTTTCAGACACTAACACACACAGACACTCCACTGGTGTGTTCTTGTCCTCATGCACCATGACCTCTGTGTCTTTTCTTTGAGAGCCTTAGGAGTTCCAGCTGTCATCAACATCATCTTAAGCCAGCATCCGATTTTTCAGGCGTACGCTTCATTTACATAGTCATTGGAGAATCGGAGGGAGTCTGTGCGCGCCACCGCATATCTCAGCAGGCGAGTGTTAACAGCCCCAGCAACCCAACTCCCTGCTGACCCTCTGATAACATCTCACAAGTTTGGATGTATCAAAGACAGCCCAATGTGGCCTTGGCAGTGACCACTGAGCTGCTTCTCACAATGCAAATCTGATGTAACACTGTCCTGCTTTGATCTCATCCAAACTGTTTTGTCCCAAAACACTGGGTTGCTATCCCTGATCTCTTTAATGACTGGATTGTTCGCAGTGAATGTTTTTGATTATATTATACCAAATCATTTTTGTAATATTGCTTTTCCTTACCGACAGGGAGCACCATTCACTGACAGCCAAGATCTTGACATAAAGACACCTGGTTTGCAACATCGCAGGATATTCTTATGTAAATTAATTGCTCATAATGATATATTCAGAATAATGTGTGTATTTTCTAATTTATTAACATCTATTTCAGACTTCTAACAAACTTTAATTAGGGTTTCCATAGAAGTAAAGTGTTTCATATAATAAAATCATTGATTTTAGATGTATGCCGTTTATAAAATAATTGTTGAAACATTAGAATGCCATCCAACATGACTCACACTATGTACAGTTGACTTGAACTGGGCCAAAGCACGCTTGTCCCCCTCCCGTCTCCCCCGACAGCCCGCACTCACATTATATTCGGGCCTGGCTATGCTTACGTCATCGTTGATGCACTGTTCAGTAAGCGCTTTAGCTCAGCACAGTGGACATTTCGTTTGAGATGCAGTGACATGCAGTCAAATATTTCACCGAACAGATCAGCCACTTTTGACTCTCATAAACAACCATAAAGTTGACGGTTTGCGTTCATTAAACAATAAGAATGATTAATAAATCATATGAAACAGTCCCTTAAAAGTCACGTCTCGTTTTCAGTTTCGGGCTCAGGCGCGCTTTGCACTCACACTACAAGCGTACTGTGCCAAAGCCCAAGTGAACCACGCTCTGGCACACCTCCTCCAACCGGGCCAGGGCCTGCCAAATGAACCGTGCCTGAGCCCAATTCAGAGCACTCACACTTCTCAAATTATCTGGGAAACGGACATGGGCACAGTTCGGATAGCATAGTGTGAGTACGCCGTAACTGTACAAGGCAAATTAAGATAAATGGACAAACCTTAGAAAGCATAAATCTTCATTTGGATTTCATAATGAGCACTACAGTACAGTATATTGAGGGTATATGGTTTGTCTGCTAATCTAATGTTGATTTTAATAAGTATAAGCTGGGGAAATTTTGTACTTATTCGCACTGCAAGAAAGTGCAGGGAGACTTTGGATATATTAAAAGTGTCTCATTGGGTAATGTTTTTTTCATTAAAGTTGTGTAATTTCTTATTGATTCAATAGATCATGTAAACAAATTAGGTAATAGCAATATTGGGATATCAGTTTCTCAGTTTTTTGACATGGTGTGCAATCCAGATCTCTATATTTATCCATTTCATTCATGTCCACTCTGTTCATTTTATATGAATTCTTAAAGTCTTTGCACAAAATCTGACATTTTCATATGCGTTTTTTAGTATTTGTATCCTAAAAATTGGTCAGGCACAGAAGCTTGCACACTAGTCCAGATACATATGAATTAATTTATTGCAAAAAATCAGTGATGCTTTTGTTTTCCTATTTCTTCCTTCAAAAAATAAATAGAAAATATTGCGTCTATCCAATCCAATCCATTGTGCGGTGAGTAAGGAGAGTTCAGAGCTGCACTGGATTATCCCAAAATTCAAAGTTTATTTCAGGAAATTATACTTTGCATGCAATACTCCAGCCACACAACACAAATTTCCTTGAAGTAATTAATCCTGAACAGAGACTAGCATTTCGTCAATGGTATGGAGACACACACACACACACACTCTGCAAAAAGCGGCATGGGAAAGGTATGAGCCAGACATGGAAACCTGCATGCATGAAGCTATAGCAGTGTTTCACAAATCCACCACATTCTGTCTTTATATTACACACTTTGTTTGTCATGAAGTGCTCTGTGCTGTGAGTGACAGAATTTTAGCTTTCGCTTGTTCTGAATTGATCTGAATTTTTTATGACGAATGAAAGTTTTAGAGACAGTGTGTAGTGTAAATCTGATTGACACAACGTGAGGTCATTTATTTTTAAACATGCAACAATTTCAGATGAACATTTCGGACTTCGTGTGGAATGAACTTTAGACTTTTTTTTGTCATGTTTTGTCATGTCATGCTTTTGTTGCCTGTTATTTCGGCAAGCTTTATGTGACAGTGAATCAGAGAGAAATGTCACAGTCATTCATTTAGTCTGTAAGCCTTTTTCCATTCGTAATCATTGAGTGACAGAAGCAGTTTCAGCAAAGCCCTCAGCCCAAATTGATTTGTTTCAAGTACTATACAATCGCCTTTATATGTTACAAACCTATAGGCACATTTGAAACATGAACAGCTTTACAGTTCTCAACACAATCCTGTTCAAGTTGCCCTTCTTTTAAACCAAGCAGGAATCTGATATCGCCAGCGCTCCTGTCAAGATGCACTTTCTTCACTCTGTGCTGTTGACATTGGTGTGGATGTATTTTTACCTCTAAAAGCCTTCCTTAAACAGAAACATTTCATTTGGCCTAGTATTTGTCCATAATGAGGATGATTAGATTTGCTTCATGAGGGGAATGCACGGAGTTACTTCACCATTGTTTATTCAGCGGAATAGCATGGCAAATTAAATTTAGGGCTCTCCTCTGCATAATTCCTACATTCTGCAGCCCATAAGGAAAGTATGTTGTTTTAAGAACATTTTATTATAGGATAAAGGACTTTATGTCTCCACGCAGTGACATCAGGAAGGTTGACAGACTTCAGTTCAGGACCACACATGTCCAGATGTTTACAAAGCACTGCTTTTAAAGAAAATTCACCTTCTATTCATTTATAGGATATGATCCAGGCCCTAATCAAAAGCAGCTTCAGTTAAAAACAGAAAAAAGCTGATCAGTGCGAGGCTGCTCATAATGGATGAGCTTTTATCTGAAGTAAGGGGCTTTTTTCGATAACCATCGAGATTCGCAATGATGCAGGCTTGACTAGGAAGCTCCATGCTTACCGCCAGTAAGTCTTTTAGGCCGACTCGTGTGCGGCTGTCAAGTGGGGATCAGGAAGCACTCCAAGCACTGACGTCTCATCATTTGAAGTGATCATCAATATTTGTAATGAGTGGAGGTGCTGTTGCTGATCGCTGCGGAGACACAGGGCTGCCCAGCTTACTTAGCAGATCAAACTGGAATTAGAGGGAAAGAGGGAGGGACAGGCTGAAAAAAGGCTCCAGTACACATCCTCAGAGGTTTTAATAGACTGAGAGTAGACAGCAGGTCAGAGCACAGGCTCCTGTCTGCAACAGGAAAAAGGGAGACACATAGGAGAGGAAGAGGTAAATCGAATTGGGTAAATGATTTTTTTTTTCCTTTATTTTTTTTCAAGTGATAGTGATCTCAGCTATTTATAAGCATTTATTTTAAGGGCTATTTAGATGTAGTCACTTAATGTTAATTATATATGTATGTGCACTCAGATTTTCTTACTTCATTGATCAGATCTACAATACTGTTGAAGTTTGGCATCAGTCAGTTTGTTTTGATTTCAATTTAGGGGCAGTTTTTTAAAGAAATAATGTTTCCTACTCAGCAAAGACACATTAAATCAATCAGAAATACAATTATATTGTTTCATATATAAAAACGCAGAAACTCTGTTATAAAAATGTAGCTACGGTATGAGAAACAAAACTCATTTGGTCATTTGGTGCAACTAACGTGCTGAATAAAGATAAACAGAAATTGATATCTTATAAGCAAAATAGCATGTGGTGGAGCCCTCCAAACCTTGATAACATGAATAAGTTCATTATCAGTGTTGGGGAAAGTTAGTTTAGAAAGTAATACATTGCAATATTGAGTTACTCCCCAAAAAAGTAACTAGTTGCGTTACTTAGTACTTTTTATGGTAAGAAATGCGTTACATTACATTTGAGTTACTTTTGCATTATTTTTATTACCTATCTAAGGCTTGATCTATTTCAGAACTTGTTTATTTGTCTTAAGTAAATCATTGTCCATTAAGGCAATCCCCTTTTCATTTTCTTCAATGTGTTCAAAATAATGAACACATTCTCTAATTGACTGCATGATTCATTGTGACCACTGTAACTCAAATATTAATACTTATTTTTTAAAAGTAATGTTATTTTACTCGTTACTTATAAAAGTAATATTATTATGAAAATCGCGTTACTTATAATGCGTTACCCAAACACTGTTAATTATATTTGTAAAAATAAATATGTCTACTTAAAAGTTATGAGTTTTACACTGCCATTCAAAGTTTGCGGTTAGTAAAAAAACTAATAATAATAACAAATTAAGTATTCTAAATATTAAATATTATAAAAGTAAAAAAAAAAAACATGTATAAAAAATTGATACTTTTATTCAGCAAGGGCACATTCTAGTAATTTAAAGACATTTGTATGTTTATAAAATCTCACAAATAAAGGCAGTGATGATGTAGAAGAACCATTTTTTGTTCCCCAAAGAAATGTATTTAAGGATATAAAAAAAATCATGGCACCAGCAATGCTGATAAAGTATTTAGCATATCTCAAACAAGTTCTTTTATTGAATTTATATTAATTAAGATATTAACAATAATAATATTTATAAGCACACTGCTTATAAACATGTTACATTTTGTTTTAGATTTTTATTTAAATAGAATTTCATTTATTTTTTGTTTTATTTATTGTAATCACATTTCACAATATTACTGTATTTAACAATATATTTTTTTATATTTTTGACTTTCCACTCAAATGTTTTAACGGCAGTGGGCTTGTGTATAAAATAATAGGGTTATTCATGACCTTAACAATTATCTATATTTAGCCATTACATGCCTCCCAAACCATCTCATTGCATGTCAATGGCTTCGTATGGACATCAGTAATCAAATTATTTGCCCAATCTCAATGAGAAAATAATGTGATTAAGGTGTTTACATGAGTTGTTTTTTGAATGTTCCTTTCATGATCCTGTTTTACATATTATATCACATAATTCGATTAACGTCGTTGTATCACCGCGCTATTCACATTTACTCTGGAGTTTCATGTAAATACAGATGTTTAAATTTTATTGTGTTGGCTTTAACTGCAGTTTGGCACTTTCACTTTCATTCAGGAACATTTCCCGATATTTGTGTTCCTTCTCTGACTCAGTAGGTGCAGAGAATAGTTGTGTGTGTGTACGTACACTCCTGTCGCAAAATGTGGCGAAAATCCTACACAATGGTGATAGTTTGGTTAAGGTGTTTACATGTCTATACTGCACTTCAATAATGTGACTAAAATCGGCATGCTCCAAATGTCTTAATTATATTTCTGTTTAGTTCGATTCTGACCTTAATCGGATTAAATTAATCATAAATCACCGTTTACATGGTAGACTCTTAATCAGACTATTGTCTTAATTGGATTATTGGTGTCCATGTAAACGTACTCAGTGTCATGTTTCCCTGATATTTTTTAGATAGAATATCTATGAGCGTGAAAAACTTTGTGAAAACTTTGAAATGATGAATAAAAATATATCTGAAAGTGTCCATTAATCTGCATGTGTTCTAGTAAGTGGATGTTCTTTGCAAGAAAATAGAGGTTAATATAAAAAAGGGCCCACAGTACAAGCACAGCCAGTTCTGTTGTTCTGTCAAGACCAACTCGAAACGCATAATACACATCAGTGAGATGGACAGACAGACAGCGAACAAGAGCTGTGTCCATCGAGAGCGATTACCCTCCGTCTGCGTAACCCGTCCAACATAGACTCTTGTTGTCAATTAGCCAGCCGGGGGGTCTGTTGAAGCTGCTGAAGAGTCTCTGAAACTGAGCCTCGGGTCACCAGGCCTGTCGGGCTTCTCTTCTCTCACGCACCGATTGCTATTGTCAGGTGCAGTGGGCATGAAAGCAGCAATTTTATAGCACAGGAACTCCAATAACGTTTACCGGGGCCGACTGAGGCCTCCGACTCCCGTGTCTTGCTCACTCAGCCACGCGGGTTGCTTAAGTTCCTACTGTTTCTCACTTTCTAGCTTCTAACTTCCATTCTTCTGGCTTTCCCCATGTTTTCTGAGTGAACAGGGAGAGAAAACTGGCGTATGAGTTAGCAGACCACATCAGCGCCTGCTAGAGAATGAACATGAGAGTGTCGGTATGATCCAGCTCCAGATGGGGGGCAGTAATGGTCCAATGGGGCTGTAAAAGTTGATGAATCAGGGTTGGATGCAGATCACAAGCATCGCTCTCTCAAACTTTGCCTTTTTTCTGGAAAGAGGTTAGGTTGGGGGTAGAATAACACCTCTGAAAATAGATTCTGGGAGCTGTTTGGTCTACGAAAAGCTTTTTTTTCTTTGTAGGACATCACTGTACATTGGATAGAACAGGGCTTTATAGATCAAATGAAGTTCTTCAATATTTCCAGCTAGATCTGGTGGTAAAACAGGTTTTTTAAAAATTCAACATTAGACTCTTTTTGCTGTTTATATAATATGACAAAACAGCATATCTGACTTCATAGTCTACAAGAAACTTTTCTTCTATCTCTTAATTTTAAAAATATGCCCTAGACTTGAACACACATGCTTTCTAGTCTATTTTCTTGTCTTTTGTATATAAAAAATAGCTCTGACTTTCAAAACCAGTGCTCTTATATATTCTCTGTTTTATCTACTTTAATTATATACATATGTAAAATTTAAATATGTGAGTGTGTGTATGTATGTACGTATGTATGTGTGTATGTGTGTGTGTATATATATATATATATATATATATATATATATATATATATATATATATATATATATATATATATATATATATATATATATATATATATATATATACATAAATTGTTTTACATTTTAACACTAGCAATCCTTATTCTATTTACACTGTATATATTCATCTTTGGCAAAAAACTGCTGCAAAGAAAATCCTGTGTGCATTATTAAAGTTTCCTTCAGTTTCATCCATCATTCACAGATGTGATGCAACTTGTGTGATTCTGCTTTAGATTATTTATAATGTATTTAAGCATTAAAGATTAGTATTGTGTGTCATTCTGAAAGGAACATTGTGTGTTATTTCGATGAAGGTCTGTGTTTGTGGTTGCACCAAGGTTGCATGCAGTCATTTTGACACCAGTAATACTTCTTTGGACCTGTCTGTCTGCCATCCTCTCTCTGTGTAACATTTACTTCTTTGGGCTGTTAGGAGAAGCTACCACTCGCCTTGTGCGGTTTGGATGTAATTGGGAGCGCAACTGAATGTCAGTTACAGTTCAGTGTAACACTCAACCCTGCTCTCCTCATTAAAAGGCATGCGTGTGTATGTGTGTGCCAGTCAGCCCGTGTGTTTGTGTTGCTCCATGCGCGTATGCTGCAGGAAACAATCGTTTCTCACCTGCTCATTAAAAATGCATTACCACCCAAAACGTTTCGTCATCAGCTTTTTAAATAATGCTCATTCTTCCTGAGAGCTGTCGATGTCAGACAAGGTAATGGGTTGTCCGGCACCTGGCACAGCTAGCGATTAGCTTGCCCATCAGCTTGTGAATGATCACCCTGCCTGAGCAACCCCCCCCCTAACCTTGAGCGCACTCGCTGTGGATATTCATGAGCTTCCTGCCGTTCACTGCGAGCCAAACTAAACCTGTTGAATTAGCTCAGGAAAGAAGGATAGTGCACAAGGAAAATATTCCAAGAACATTTTCCGCCCCAAATGGGAGACAGCAGGCCTGGGGTTGTTGAAAGGGCAACACTTTTTAAACGCGTTTCCTCTGATTTTCTCATCTCAAACGGGGAGCTGTTTATCACAGCTCTGCATTCAATTTGATGTTGCATACAATCTCATATAGCATTGCAACTCGTGGGTTATTGCCTTGGAAATACAACCTTGCACTTTAATTCACCTCCAAGTGGTAATATCAGGGGACTCATCAAAGTGGGAAAAAAAAAGAAGTAATATCCCTCCAAACCCCACAGCAATTACTCTGAATTACGCCAAATTATGAACCTGCAATTCGGCTCTGAGGCTGAGGATTAATGTCAGACTCCCTCCACTTCGTTGGTACATCTTAAATTGCCTTTCACTACCAACACGCACTTTGACAGCTTGAGAAATTTACAACCATCTGAATGGTGTAATTACTTTCTTTGTTTCCCTGGCTTTCTGTTCGTTCTCTGAAAATGCTCTTTTTTTCGTCGTAGCGTGTCGCGCAGGCTAGAGGTTCCATTGATCTCCAGTAATGATTCGCCCTTGAGTTTGTCAATATTTAAAAACCACTTTGTCCCTCAGAAAATCATAGAGAGCCAGGCAGATAAATGTCACAACCTGCTGATATTTGTCTTTTATAAATAGCGCTCTGTCTGAATGTTTGACGAGCTCTGATGCTGGACGAGCAGGAACGGGGAATTCAGCTTCCTCACATACAATTTCAGCAGTGGCGCCCAAAACTGGAAGCCCCTACTTTACCTCAGACATACCGCCATTAATAACCATTCAAAGCCACCGTCTGCCATTCTTTGATGGTCGGAGACCACATATCTCCCACAGTGCCACAGACTGGTCGAAATTTTGCAGAGTGAGTCGAGTGGTGAGCTGTCCCTTCTGCCTCTGTTCATTACTCTTTGGTAATGGCTGTTCTCTGTTGGGGGTTGATGCTAAATTGGCTGTTAGAGGCCAGAAGCCTGCACTGGCGGTGGCAAAATAGGAAAAGACAGCAGGAGAGACCTTGAATCACCCACCCTTTTTTCTTTTTTCCCTCCTCCATTTTTGAAGAATGGATGTCTTCTCTTCGATGCACCCATATCGAGCCCCCTTTTTTTTCCGTCGGTCACCCGCCCGCACACATACGAGCACACCTGTCAGCCATAGACGCTTCACAAAAGAGGCATTTTCAATTCTGTCTGGGTCGTTGATCAGAGGACGTGGTGTCCTGTCCAGATCCCACACAAAGAGACAAGGCCCACATATGGTGGCAAAGGCTTGATCTCTTCTTTAGATGAAAACACTGATTTTAGCCTCCCATCAGAAAATGATAGTCTAGTGTCAAGCATCTGCTGTAGTTTAGATTTGGCTTTAGCTAATCAAGCAGTGCTGTGGTTTTTCCCCTCCAGTTGCATTCAGCAGCAAGAAAGCTTTTCATGTGATTCCGGCTGCTTGTTTATTGTCCTTCACAATCACTCTCACCACAAGCAATCACGCTCCTCAGAAGTAAACATGCTTCTTAAAAAGCTTTGTTCAACCCAGGAAAAAATCTTCCTTTAATAATCGTGTTTGGTTTATTTTGTTGCATTATACAAGTGGCCGTATTTGTGCTTAGCTAAATTTTTTGGGGGGCTGGTTAACATTGATTATTGATATTGATATTGATATTCCTTGCTCAATAGGTGTGAGGCAATATTAAAATGTATTTTATTTATTTATTTTTAACTGAGCTAAGTTGCATTGCAATCTATTGCTCCGTAAGAAATATAGAAGCAGTATTAATGTATAGAAAACAACTCTTGCATACTGCCATTTTAGCAATAACTATCCCATCTGGGGGTGGATCACATCAAAAAGTTTAAAGCAAATAAAAGTAGTTGCAAACACATTTTTAGCAGTTTTAAAACTGTAAATATTTTGAATACTTTCATTTCATTACTTTCAGAAGCATGCTGTTTCTCTTAGCGAATATTTCTAAAGAAACTTCCACCTTTTCAACCAGTCTCTGTCTGTTGCCTTTCACATTGTGACATCATTAGATGTGACGACTGTGATCTGCTCATCTGAGGGAAGCCTTGACATTGTGTGTCTGGCTGCATTGTGTTCCAGTGATGCGAATCATCTTTGTGTAATGTGTTTATCTGTGAGGAAGAGGAGAGTTTGATATGTCATTCAGCTCTTTGCATGGTCGCCCACTCCCAACTGTGGTCTGCATTAATCCCCCGCACCAATGAAATAGAAGTTTTGCAAGGTGAAACATGACAAGCCGCCACATTGTTGACAAATAACCTTTCCTTCCATTCCTGTCAAGCCCCTCGAATGACAGCTTTAGCTTTCAACGACTGGTGCGCTTTTGAAATGTCAATTTAGCATCTTGACACATATTGACGACAGAGAGCTGACATTTTACGGGCCTTTCAGTTAGGAAAGCGAGTAATCCCACTTATCATAATGCCAGACATGTTGCAATAAAATAAAGTAACGCAGAACTTCTCATTTCTTCATTTCAAAAAAGTGATGTTCTCACATCAGACATCCTCCAGAGAGATAAATCGAGAAGAACTCAAAACACATCTCACACGATTTCTCAGTCGTCATTTTTTTCAAATGCCTCAATTACATGTCCATGAACTCTGCACTTCCAGAAGCTCCAAAACTTCAAAATCATTCAGTCTCTTATGAAATAAGTTTGCTGAATGGATGGTTCCCTAAAAACTCTGTCATAGTTTATTCACTGATTTCCAAACCTGTGTTTACAAATTGTTTATAAACCCATGACTCGTTTTCCCCCTTTCTTAATCAAGTTAAAGTCCACTTAAAGGGTTAATTCACATAAAAATGAAAATTATTTAATTAATTACACCCTTATGTTGTTTCAAACCCCTTGGACTTTCATTTGTCTTCAGACCACATATTAAGATATTTTAGGTAAAATCTGAGAGCTCCCTCGTCATTCATAGGCAGCATTGTTTCCAACTCTTTTTTTTCTTCTGCCGCAGTTAAACTTAGCTATTGCTTGATACAATTTGCAGATTTGGCATGCTGTCCCAGGAGAGAACCCTGAGCTTGGAAACACTTGAGCCCAGGGCTCCCGCTTGGTCATATAGCATGACTGGGGCTTCGAGATCAGGGAGGTCTCGAGAGCTTCCGCTGGTAAAGAAAAAAAAAAGGTGGAGATGGGGTGAATAGTGGGGTTCTTCAAAACGAAGACAAGGAAGGTAGGATGAATGGGTTTATTTATTGGATACTAGAACTCATCTGATTGATCTAGCAACGATATCTGAGTGGACTAGAAATAATTATTGATGCGAGACTCGCCGCGATCATTCATATCACATGCTCCTCTCGAAATTAATTTATAGGTTTAGAAATGTGCCAAAAAAAATCCTTAAATAGACCATATGCTTTCAGTGGTTCAATCAGAATATTATAAAGCTATGTGAATACTTTTGTGCGAAAAAAAACGAACATTTATTTTTTCTCCTCAGTGTCAGTATAGGGCACGCTTTCACTTGTAACTTCTTTTTAAATTAAAGAACAGTCACTGAGGTAATACATCAGAGGCACGACCAAGCACAATATGTGTTTTTTTTGTTTGTTTATTCTGCAGATAAAAAGAATTATCATAGCTTGAAATTTTTCAGATTTTACCACTGAACATAGACTGTTTTAAGTACTTTGGGGGTTTTTTTTGGACCTATTTGGACTTGGAACCTTGATGTCTATGGAGGATGATGGAGGCTCTCAGGTTTCAACCAAAAATTTATTTTCTGTGTTCCGAAGATAAAATTTTTGCACTTTGAAATAACATGATAGTGGGTAGCTAATAATATTAACTTTCATTTTGGGGTAAACTAACACTTTAAGATTGTAAACAGATTATTGTGGTGTTTTTCATCAAAAGATTGCTTCATAAACAATGATCAACCCTTTATTTAAAATGTGTTAGTGCTTTGTGAAGTCAGACCAACATGACTGTACAGTAAGTAAACGATGACTGAATTTTCATGTTCGGCTGAACTAATCCTTTAAGACGAGTGTGTGTTTTGTAATCTAGGGCAGTGGAGCTGGTGGCCGGCTACATCTATAGTGAGTTTAGCCTTGGCCCAGATGTGCTCTAGATATCAGAGACGATACCACTCCTTAATCACAGACTCCTGGGAACACCGTCTTGTCCTTTACTTTGTTTCCTGCCCTGCGTTTTTAGGAAATAAAGAAGCAGAGCTCTGCCTTTCCCACACTCATTTCCACCACACAAGATATGTCACATAAATAAACGGTCTCATTAGCCTTACAGATGTCCCACTGTGGAGTTCTACCGTCAAAACTTCTGTTGGCTTTCTGCCTCTCGCAGGACACAGCTCTATTAAAGCCCATTTAGCCATTCAGTTCTCTTCTTCCCCACAACATGCAACTCCTGTCCGACTACATCGCACCCCCTTCGCCATTGTGAGCGAACGCAGCAAAGAGACATTGATGGACGTTGATGGACGCTCCCCATTGAGCGATTCAGGCCTTCCTTTTGTGAAGCCTCTTTCAGGAGGAAAGGTTTACAAAATGAGCATTGAGAAAAGACAAGAAGGGGGGTTGATGTTGGATATGACAGGCCTCTCCGACTGCTCCCAGCTTTCTGACAGGTGTGGGTGAAGGACATGTGAGGTAATCTAGAGTTTGACAGCGCGAATATAAGCACTGACACTCTGGGTGTCAGGGCATTAGTGTTTCCGTTTCCTTGCACACACTGTCTACCACACACACACTTCCAGTGCAGGTCAGATGTCTGCTGATGAACCATCTCTGAAATACAAGCTTGGGCCAGAGATGTGCTGCTACAGATAAGCAGCACTTTCATTATGATTTTTTTCCCCCCAATAGCTATCACTCACCCCCATTAAGAGATAAACTTCTCTGGCTGTAATTTCAGTTCTGCCCATGAAATCCTAATCAAAAGGGCTCTTAAAATATTTTCGCTGCACACGAGCATGGCAACATGAGTTACAGCAGACGGAGCCATTCGTCAGCGATCACATTTCAGTGCCATAAAATCGGCATCTGTCCCATCCATCGTCAGGGATTGACATGACCAGGCCTTGTTTCCAACTACCGCCACAGAAGAGCGGGGTTACATTCCTTCTGCCATCGCAAGAGGAGACCGAAAGGTTGACGTCTGAGCATGGACGGGCTTTTGAAAGAGGTCAGGTCTGGAGGTCAGAGAGAGGGCTTAAGTCAGTGTTAGTGGGCATGTAAAGAGCCTGTATGCAGAGTCCCTGGAGAGCAACAGACGTGATGGGGCTAACAGGCCCTGCTGCGTGACAAATGTCCATCCACGCTCTGGAATGGCACCTGTGTTGCAAACATATGGCAGTGTAATTGAGACGTAACAGAGAGGTGTCTCCGAGGATAGCAATAAAGTTGTCGCCCCATAGCTTTTTGTGTGGTGTAGGCTCCCGTAAGCATGCTGTATATCTAAATGCATTATGTGCCTTTCTCCCCTGATATTAAATAAAGTTAAGGTGAGCAACTGATGAAAATGCTGAGTGTGTCAGATCAGCACATTTGATCGTCTTCCACACTTCATTTACTCCCTCTTTATTTCATTCCGCTTCTGCTGGGCAGGAGAGAAACAGACAGAGGCTTTAAAATAAATTCGATGTCTGCTGTTGTATCGTGAGGGCTCAAGTCTTAAATCTAATAGATTTTTTTATATGTATAAATCATCTTTTTATTGTATATATGTTTAAAATAAGTTAAATCACTGTTTAACAGTGTTGCCTTATAATATTGTTATTATAATTTTACAGTATGTTTCTGCAGACAAGAGTTTGAATAATACAAATAGCTAACATTGTCAGTTTTTGTATATTCATCAGCTTAAATTACTGTTGTCCATTGTGCTCTGTCATCCTAAGGCCACCGGGTGGCTGTGAGCCTTGGTGTGAGATCGCTTTCATCGCTGCTTGCTTTTATAATTTTGCAGTACATTTGTATTAGTATTCCAAACCAATGTTTTTGCAACCTTTTTGCACCATGTAGCATTACTATTGTGCTCAGAATATGAAATAAGCCATGTTAAGACCTTCATTACCTAACTGCTTGTTTGACAATTCACCCTTGCTAATAACATTACTTTACATTTAATGTAGACATCTGCAAAACTGCTTTAAAAGATATGTGTGGTGTAAATAAATGAACTGAGCTACTGTTTGGATCACTAAGCAACATATGCACATTATTCACACTATTATTTTACACTTTTAAAATAAAGGTTGAAAAGGGGGGCACTATAACTGGGGCAGTAACTTAAGTGTATTCTCAAACATGCATGTTTACTTGTAAGTGTCTCTAACCTCTCTATATAGCATGCATGTTTTAAACAGTCTACTAGATGTTTTCCAACTGGCTTTGAGAACTTTGATCAGACCTCTGCTGTGAGCCACAGCGTGCCTTTGTTTTCTTGTGGCTAAAACTCTATCAGCCCTCTTTGAAAGTGTGTGACAGAGGAAACATATAGAGTTGTGTTTACTTGTGGGGGCAAAAGTGAATTGAGTACAGAAGAGTGGCTTTCCAACAACAATTGTGTGTCTGACAGTCTGATTATCATGGGAGTGAGTGGTAGCATGCGCCATCAGCTGCAGAGAAGGCTGGAAATTGAATTTTAACAGGCTCAACGGTCCCTCTTTCCTCTCCCTCCATTGTTTTTGATTTTGTTGTTGTGCTCTTTGAAGCCGGCAGCTGCAAAGTAGATAGGACCCAATGGAACGCGTACACCCGGACTATGGAAATGTATGCAAGCACTCCCCCGAGGACGGTATGAGAATCCAATCTGAAAGCTGTCTGTGAGCTCTCACTGCCTCCGGGTTTCAGGTACTTGCTTTGTTTTGGTCAAAGAATAGATCAATCCTTATATTATATATTTATTTATATATTTTTAGGGGTTATAGCCCATCTTGAGAATTTGTGGATGACTTTTAGGAGAAGATACAGTATACGTGTAGACGAAAGCTAGAAGCTAGATGTGTTGTGATTCCCAACAGATTTGCACTCATGTATCTGTGTGTTGCCTTAAGCAATCCACACCACACCTGTCTTCTTCTTTCAGCTTCTCAGCAAACCTTTCTTACTCTGCTGCATTCTCTCGGCCCATCACATTTTTTTTTCCGTTTTCTTTTTTTATACATGAACACAGTAACACTCTGTATCCCAGTATACTGCGGGGGTGGTCAGAACATCATCCAGTGAATGCTTTGATTCCAGATCAGCCACACACCTGAACCTCCGGGCTGGAATCACATCATCATTAGGGGTGTGCTGTTTGACAAAAATCGTATATATCACGCTAAAGGTATATTTCACAATGGTGTTATTTTGGCAGAAAATTCAACTGCGGAATCTGACTAGGTATGTCTGAAGCCATTGTAGAACCAATGCATGCATACTTGTACACCCGTAACATTGGTATATTACAATGTGCATACAGTTGAAGATAAAAATCTTCAGTAAAAATAATTTTCCAATATTTTCCCAAGTGATGTTTAACAGTGAGAAGTTAAACATAATAGATTTAATATTTCAATTCAATTCATGTTTATTTCTGTAGCGCTTTTACAATGTAGAATGTGTCAAAAGCAGCTTAACATAGGCATTCTAGTGAACTGAAACTGCGTCAGTCCAGATTACAGAGCTGGAGTTTAGTTTAGTTCAGGTCAGTGTGGTTTAATTTTTACTGCTGGAAGTCCAAACACTGAAGAGCAAATCCATCGATGCACCGCTCAACAAGTCCCAAATCAAGAAAGCCAGTGGCGACAGTGCGAATAAACCTTACCGATTGACGAAAGTGAAGGAAAAAAACCTTGAGAGAAACCAGGCTTAGTTGGGTACAACTATTTCTCCTCTGGCCAAACTTCCTGCTCGGAGCTGCAGTCTAAGTGCCAGAGGCTGTAGAACACTGGACGTCCAGCGTGGAGAACTGCAAGTGTTGGTAGGTCACCGGCAGGTGATCATGCTGGCCCATGGGATCAATGCAATGACTTGTTTGTCACTTGGCCTTTCAGAAATCAGTCTCATGCTCTCCGCCCCTCCATGACTGCCGCAGCATCAGCTCAGGATTAATTTCTATTAGTTATTAATAACATATTTTTTGTCTTTGCCATGATGACTAACCATAATATTTTACTTTCTATTTAGCTAGTATTCAGCTTATTCGCTATTTAAAGGCTTCGCTAGGTTAATTAGGGTAATTAGTCAAGTTAGATTAATTAGGCAAGTCAGTGGTTTGTTCTAAAGCCAAGCAGATAATTCCAGCCAAACCTAAAGAAATAAGACTTCCTCTAAAACAAAATATAAAAGAAAATGCAATGGGAAATGTCCTTGCTCTGTTAAACAGCAGTTAATTAAAATTTCACAGAAGGGCTAATCATTTTGTCTTCAACTGTATATACAGTATGTTAAATTAATCATATTTAATATCTTAAGTCTTTGGGGAAAGGAACTACAGATTAGACATTGAAATTAATGCTCTGATTACACAATAGCAAACTGGGTTTTTAGGCTAAGAACAAAGTGAAGAAAAGAGAGCGAGCCTTTTTCACACACCGTTACAATCTGCTTATGGCATTTCTGCACACACATAACAAACTAACATTGTATATAATGTGACTGTTTTTATTTTTGGTCTTATTTTGTCATTTTCTATTTATTATTTTTTCTTTATTTGTATTTAACGATTGAGAATGTCTGAGGCTCACAGCAAGTATTTTAATGAATAATATGCCATTGACTTCTTGTGAATACGACAAATAACCTTGATAGTTGAACTAATATCTGCTAGCATGAGCCTCTTTAAGTCCTTTGGTGTTTCAAAGAGAGGAACATGAGATGTACGGAATAGACACATACTGTATAGGCAGCTTTAGAAAAGGTCAAAGACACACAAAATACCCGTCACACCAAACAGAGCCTTTTTTTTGCCGCTGTCCAAATCTGCCAGAAGATTCTCAACTGCAGTGTAGACTCACTCCCTGTTTGTCATTTTTCTTATAGCAGCTCTACTGTATCAATCTGGTATCAAAGACAGCCATATGAGTAACAGAGGAGCACAGGAAGCTGAGCAATGGTTTTGTCTTTCTGGAAAGGCTGCTTCACATAAATATCATTGTGTTTCATCTTATCTGTGTTCAAGGAAAAAGATTTTGTGGCCTCAAGTTACAGCATGTAATCTCTTCTACTCTTTTTCAATTTTTCATTCTAGGTTTGACTCAGCAGAGGTTTAGATGAGGACATGATCCCTTGTGATGTGACTGCTGCTTAAAATCTCACAATTGACATAGCTAGTTGTAGGCTAATGCTAATGCTAAGTACAAAGATTGAGCAGTTCTTAAAACAGCCTTTTTCTCCTCACATCTATGCTACAGCCAGACAAGTTATAAACAGCTTGCCATGGTGTCAAAAGGAGCTTGCAAAGGTGCCTTTAGGGCTCTAATTTTGTGCCTCTGGCAATGCAACATGTTAAGACTTACTGTATAGCATGAGTGTCTGAAGACTTTAGGGTATTGTTTACACTTGGTATTACAGTAAGGTGTGTTTTCAGTCTTCTAATCACAAACGATCAGTCAAGGTGCATTACCATTTACACATGCGTGTAGGACATTTTAAATGTCTCTGCTGTTTCCACTTTTGTTCTTATTTAGACTAGACCCTCCCTTTCTTTTTGTCAGACACTAGATCATTTTCTTTAGAGCAGCATGTGCAATGAATGTCAAGTCATTATGTTGCTTACAAGCAAGTGGGAAAGGAAGTCAATTGAAGGGATACAAATGGTAACATGATTTTGATTGCAATCTGTTTGTTATGGTACAACAAAGCAAAGTTGCAATTGATTGTTTGGTGCACTTTCTCAAAACACATCTCATAATGCTCACATTTTAGGTCAGTGGGTGGTGAGTAGGCGTATTTTGAGGCTGTTTGAACACATTCAACAGCATGACTGTTTGTTCTTCAAAATCAATGCAATCAAATGAGTTTTCGACTGTAGTATGGAAGTGGTCAAAATTGGACATCGAAACATTTAAGACAAACCCGTTTGTATTTTCATTTTATATCATCTATTTAATTGGATTCATTAAAATACAGAAAAATGCAAAGAGAACAGCAATACGCTAAGAAAGGGGAAAATCAGGAGTGTCATTAGCTTGTTCTACACAATTGCTTTACTTGAATAGTAAAATTTGTACAAAACCCTTCATGCGTTGACTAAGATGGGAGATTTTGTAGTCATTTTAAACTGGCTTCAGGGCAAATATGTCATTTGCATTGCTACTATTGTGATCATATCTGAAACTCAGGCAATAATGTGCCTTATAACAATCTCCACTGCTCAAAACATTGCTTCTTCATACACTTCCTATTACCAGGGTGCAATCCAAAACAAACCCAAGGGTGAATTTACTGCAATAATGACAGATAAGTGCCGCTAGGCTTCCTAGCACATTTTAAAGTGGATGTTTAATCGTCTCGATCATATGCTTATATGTGTATCTGAGAGCATGCATATGTGTCGTTGTTGTCATCATATACATGGCAATCCGACAGCTGGTGAGGTTGGATGCTAAATGGTTAATGTCATCATCACCCTGCTGTAATATGTCCCAGATGTTCTTTGGTAAAGGCACATTCATCCAGACACATTTGCCTAACTGCCACGATTAATTACCAAGGACAACGGCTTACATCTGCACGTTGTTACTATACTGCCTCACCATTGGTTAACCTAGTTTTGTTTGATTCTTTCCACAGAACAACCATCCAATCAGCACCAGCAGGGCCAGTCCACGCTGCCACCAGTGCCGCCCCCGCACAAGCAGCAGCCGTCTGTGACGGCGCTGAACCACAACTCTCTGAGCAGCCGCAGGAACGTGAGCCCGGCCCCTCCGGCCGCCCTCCCCGCCGAACTGCAAACCACACCCGAGTCAGTGCCGCTGCAGGACAGCTGGGTCCTGGGCAGCAATGTGCCGCTGGAGAGTAGGTCAGTTATGCAAGCACAGTCACCAGCAATGTTACATCCCACAAAGTGTGACCTGTGATCTGGAAAGATCTTTCATTTGACATTACTCACACAGCAAATCACGTGCACACTACATCTGTCTCTGAAATCTGTGACTGCAGGGCATTTATTTACATTCCACCCCATCAGTGGTAAACACAGTGAATCAAGCTCTTCAGTAAAAATACAGATACCCTAATCCAATATTACTCCAGTTAGTCTATTTGGGTACTTTGCATTTTTTATTACATAAATACAATGGAAAATCAGAGGAGGTCATTAACATGTCCATATCTGTCTAAAGTTACATGACTTCTGATGGCAGATATTTGAGACATTCACATTTTAAAAGGTACCTGATGACATGATTTTATTAAAAAATATGAATTTCTTTGCCAGATAAAACCAAGCTATTTTTTTATTATTTTAGTGTGGAAGTGGAGAAAATGAATCATTGGCTCCATTCCAACAGATAACCAAATCCAAAAAATCCGAAGTGAAACAAAATTGTAGCTTAAAAAAGGAAGGAATTTTGTCAGCGTACCAGGAACAATGGATAAATGTTCCCTTGTGTTTTCTACAATCGAAACAATAAACAAATTGTCTTCAGACATGGTGTGAGCTAAATTGTATTAACAAATTCATAATTGAGTTCATGAACTCCCAATGAAGTAAACTTAAAGTACATTTTTAATTACAGCAGACCAATCTGTATTATCAATTCCACTGTCTAAATCCTTTTCCCAAACTTTCTTCAAACTTTCTTAAGAGGATGAACATGTAAATTATAAACAACTGAAATTAACCCTTTAGAGAACCTGTTTGTTAATGCAGTACATACATAATTGTTTATATTAGTAAAAATACTTATTATTGAATTTGTTATTTTTGCAAGATACTTTTATTTACAAAACTTTTTTCTCAGCACTTTAAGTCTACATTTATTTGCTACCGAAATGGGGAATGCACAGGGATTCATTTGTGTTGTTTTAACTTTGTTCAGCATTTAAATACTGTAACTTACGCAAAATAGGAATGTAATTGGACATTCAAATATATCATACAGTGATCTTAAACAACTCAACATTTTACAATATATTTACTATACAACAAACTGACAGTCATGACCTAAATAGGATTTTCATTGACAATAATAAATCCATTAATAAATCCATTTAAAATCCATCATTAATATCTTACATTTCATACCATTAACCACAGACTCTAGGGATCTTTTGTTATTCTGGTAAATACTGTGAATCATTACCTAGAGAATCATTTGAATCAGTGAGTTGTTAACTCATGAGCAGATACAATGGAAACTGGCCAATTCACAAATTAATGATTTACTGTGATTTATGAACAAATTTAACAGTTTAAATGAAAGAATCATCTCCTTTACAAATCAAACACTGTTATTGCATGAGCAGATAACCGTTTCTCCCATTCAAAACCACTTTTTACCCTCCTACAGTTGTGAAATGTAATGAAGTAAAAGTAAGCTTTCTAAAAATCATTCATATAAAATGCAGATATTTTTAAAAAATTTACTTGAGTACCATAGTGAAGAAATATTAGTCACTGTCCACCCCTACAGGCCATATCTTGTTAAAAAAAAGATTATTAACATGTCAGATAATACAATTTACATTAACCAGCATTAGATTTCCATCAATCATCTCTCTCACAAAATGGCTGATAATATGACAACATCAAAAAAAGTGCTTCTGCTGACTCTGCTAACATCCCAGAGTGACTGAGGCCTCGCCAAGCTTGAGGGAGGATACGGCTTGCTTGTTTTCCTCCCATAAATCAGTAAGGCTGTAAGCTCAGAGGATACTCTGAGGGGTCTTTAAACACTAGCAGAAGGGAACACTTTGTTTCAGGGGTTTGCACGTTAGCGCCGTAATGACCTCTCTCTGTTTTTGATCTACTCTTTCTTAGTGACACTGTATATATAATGACTAAGCCTCCCCCATTAAGGGATGTTACCATCTAGCACTCCTTTCATTCATCCTGCGTGATATAAGCAACAAGACAGACAGGGTGAGGTGGGTGTGGAGAGAGAAATCAGGGTCATTCCAGAAACTTCATTTTGAAGCACGTGGTAAGTGATGCTGTCATTGTGCTTAAATTTCATGCTGCCATTCTTAACAACTTGATGAATGGCAGTCAAGAGAGAGGGAGTTCATCTCTAGAGCCCGAAAGCCATAGACCTCAGTCTGGATAGTCAGCATTTTAAGTCTGATGTAAATGAGAGTGAGGCTTGGGGGGATGGATGTACAGTCCGTTCAGTGGCTAATGATACCTCAAAACCAAGCTAACAAAATAGTGAAAATTGTCATTCCAGGAATGTATTGAGGATGTAAATGGTCCCAAGGTGATAGTGATATGTAAATTTAACAGTACATTTATACAGAGTTCTGCTGCAGTACAGCTAAATGGTCAGATGCACTGTTTAAAAAAGTTTCATGAACATACACCAACATGTCAGACCTATGGATTAGATACTGCAGAGTAGTAAATTTCAAAAGTACCAATGTTAAAATAACATTAAAGAATGTTTAAATATGAAGATTAAATACTTACTAACAATAAAATTATTATTATTATTATTATTATTATTATTATTACTGTTATAACCATTATTTTAACAGAAAAAGCACATTGAGATTAAAAATCTCTTTTACAAGAGCGTCCTGGCCAAGATTAGCCAGTATAAAGTTTGCGTGGGTTTACCAAACAAACAAACAAATAACAGGTATCATCATTCTTCCATCAAAACACACATACAATGACAGTTAAAAACTATTCAAAACATCTACAGGCCAATTTTTCAAACTCCAAATAATTTAAAATCTTTTTAAAGGCATGTAGTGAAACCAACTCTTTAAACTGCACCTTTTGGAGGTTATTCCATGCAAAAGATGCTGCATATTTAAAAGCCTTTTTTCCCCATTACAGTACGCACCGCTGGGACAGATAATAAATAAACTTTTTGAGACCGAATCTATAGCTAGAGACAGTTTTTTTTTTACAAATTTAAGTTTGGAGATATGAGGGGAGAAAACCAGAATAGATTTATAAACAAAGATATGCCAATGCTTGAGTCTAAGAGTGGACAAAGCAGACCACCCTACCCGAGTGTATAACACACAATGATGAGTGAGGGATTTAAGATTTGCTATAAACCTCAGTGCACCATGTTAAACAGTGTCTAAAGCAGGTGTGCTCAAACTTTTTCTTATAAAGGGCCAAAAACCAAACTTGATTGAGGGCTGTGGGCCGAAGTTGGATATACCAAACCATATTACATTAAATTTGCCATGTGTAATTTAAACATGCCTAATTTATTTGCTAATATTTAAAAATAACTCCAAAACGTTGTTTTGAAACATATTAATTGATGAAGTATATTTTTTAACATTTTCTAATGAATGTATTATAGTAAAAACATAAACAATCTCAATTATAGTACAATGGAGATCAATGCTGAATACACTAGTCGAGCTGCTCCTTTCTTTGCCTATATTTACTCGCTGCTGTCTTGTGCATTGTTCTCTATCTGTCAAGTGACAGTATTTACATTTTAAAAGTCTAGTTCATTTACAACATTTATTTTTTGTTGGCTTTTTTGTAGCTCTGCAATTAAACAAAGAAACAAAAGGTTAGGTTAAACTGGAAATGACGAGCTCTGTCAAAGGCATTCGCCCCATTCAACTCCCTATCATTCTTCCTCTTTTCAGATAGGAAGGTTACCATGAGCCAACTTTGGCCCTACTGTGGGCACCTCTGGTCTAAAGCATGCAAACTCTGAGAGGATGCATATATATAAAAATATGTTTGCAGTCATTTGCAATCATTGTTATTATACTGGTGTTAGTATAAAACTATATTTGACTTGTTTTGACTTGTTATATTTAATTGTATTTAACAGTCCATAAAAGGTGAGTGTACATCACCGTCACAGCCATGTACTCACTTGTGCTAAATTAAATATAGCAAGGATCCTAACTAAAGCATGCGAGTACTGATGAGTGGCTTGCTTTTGAGTTCATATTTTATGAGTGCCAGTACAAACACAGTGTTAAGAGATCCAGGAATAACACACCTGCCTCTGAATCACCGCCCTCAAGTTTCACTTACAGCCCTTCACATGGACACAGCGGTCCCAAAACAGGAATATCCAACATCCACACTTCCTTTATGGTCTTTCCCTCTGTTTTCCTCACCACTGCTTCTCCTCGCTTTATACTGTCTTTTTTTATTATAGCTACGTGGCCGTCCTGCTCTTTTGCTTTGTGTCATGTCAGCCACAGCAAGATCTCTGCTCTTTAGTCCATTGTTTTTCACCCCCATTGTTTTGTTTTCTGTCTCTTTTCCAACTTTCGCTGTGCTGTTTGTTTTTGTTCTTTTCTCTTAGTGGTTTTTGTCTCGGTGGTCACACCGTATCCTCGAAAACATATCCTTGGCGCCCCTCCACTGATATTGACAAAGAATTATGCAGATTTCTGTAGATATTAGCAAGAGAGCTAACATTTCTGTTTATATCCTGAGCTCTCACCAAGAAGACCACTGTGGACCACACACAGTCAACAGGCTTTCTTGACACACACACACACACACACACACACACAGATGGTTGTAAATCCAACCATGGTGCTGCATCTTTCCAGATAAACACTCTGAATACAGACATCCATTTAGCTGCGCTCGAGAACGCACATTGTTCTGTGTCTGCATGGCGGTGTTGGTTCAAAAGGTGCATGGACGTGAAGCCTACTTAACAGCTGCTTACATGGTGCAGACTGGTTTTGGAGGTGAAATAAACAAAATTTCCATCTCCTCGACAGGCACAACAGTGGAGTTTAGATGAAAATAATGGAAAACCATCAGAACTGATGGATGAAAACGTGCTGGCAGAAAGTGGAAATGCAAATGCTTCACAACATGTGTCCCCGAACAAGCACATTGATTTGTTTGAGGCATGGAGATTCTGGCTCAAAAAATGGAAAAAATTTCAGTTGACTTCATTAGCCTTTGTAGAAAATTGCACAAATCAGCCCTTAAATGCTTCATGCTGATTTGCTTGCACTTTAATAAAAAAAAAAAATCCCAGTACTGGGTTGCGGCTGACATCCACTGTGTAAAACACATGCTGGAACAGTTGGCGGCTCATACCGCTGTGGCGACCCCTGATAAAATAAGTGACTAAGCTCATAAGCGACTAAGGAAAATGAACAAATGAATGAATAAATTATCATTGGATGTTATTTAGTGACTGTTAAAATTAAGAGTGGCTCACTTAAAATGAATCCACCAGACAAGTTGTTGTTAGGTATAGTAAATTGCTCCTATGACATATTTCCTATATGCTTCAATGAAAAACGCTTCCCTGTGTTTACAAGCATGAATGACTGGTTCCAGGGGCTCAGGTGGCATTGTTTCAGTAATTACTGACTGTAGCTTTAAGCCATTATTGACACTGTCATGAACCTTGTGGTGAAGTACAGATCACGTCTGAGCATAAGCTTCCACATTCTTGTAATTTGTGTGCAATTTGTGCTGAACAGACAATTGAGTCGAAACGATCATGACTCTTATACAGTCAATTACCTCACTCTGCTGTCTTTACGATCTACGCTATTTGATGATGCCGTTAAAGTGAGGGAGAAAAAACAAACACGAGAAGCCTCTTGAGACACCTGCCTGTCTGATTAAAATAACTCGAGATCTCTGCACAAGGATGTTTTTTTTGTTATTATTATTACAAGTTTGATTATTTCAAATGTAAAGACAAATCAGGTAATTGAGTGAATCTGCTTCAGGGAATGATTATGTAAACCTTTGTTTACCCCTTGTATTAAGCAATAAGTATTTTGCAAATAGTCTAATTTTAAGGCCCTGTTTACACTGATGCATTTTAGTTTTAAAGCGGCGTTTCAGAATGAATGCGATCCACGTCCACACTGGCGTTTCTTCTAGCGTTTCTGAAAACCTCTCCATTCACACTACACCACTGAAAACGCACATCACATGACTATACACACTCTGGCATGTCCTGCAGCATATGCGTATGTCTGAGCTCCTGCTAGGCAGCAGGTGCTTTTAGCACAAAACCCCAGGTGAAAGCAGCGCACGTCAGTTCACCAAGAATCTACCGCTGGATCTCATCTCACTGTACATGATGTTTCATTCATCTGGTCTTTAACTAACAACATATGCCATGACTTTGGTCTTTTGAATCTATCACTTGTTCTCAAGTAATGTGTTTTGGCTGAGTGCAAAGATAAGTTAATATATTCATTTATGTAACCACGTACACTCATTCTGCATGTTTGACTGATTGCTCGCCTTCATTTTCTATATTGTATAAACTTATTGTATGTTATACTTTTATAATGGCTGTCATTGATTATTAAAACTGATATTCAGCAAAAGAGGCAGGAGATGTTTCATATTTTTCAATGAAAATGAAAGGAGGCAGTTATGTTATACGGTTTGTTTTGTTCTAAATATGCATACAGTGAAGATGACGGTCATTTAAATATGTAGCTACACGATGCCTTAATATTTTTGGTGTCTGTTAAGTAGGGCTGCTCGATTATGGGAAAAATCATAATCACGATTATTTTGGTCATAATTGTAATCACGGTTATTCAAAACGATTATCAGTTAAAGTCAAAATTATTCGCCCTCCTGTGAATATTTTTTTTTATAAATATATGTATAAATATGTCCCAAATTATGTGTAACAGAGGAGTTTTTCACAGTATTTCCTATAATATTTTTTCTTCTGGAGAAAGGCTTATTTGTTTTATTTCGGCTAGAATAAAAGCAGTTTTTAATATTTTGAAACCTATTTTAAGGTCAATATTATTAGCCCCTTTAAGCAATATATATTTTTGATTGTCTGCAAAAGAAACTACTGATATACAATGACTTGTCTAATTACCCTACTTACGCCTTTGAATGTCACTTTAAGCTGACTACTAGTATCTTGAAAAATATCTAGTATAACATAATGTAATATCATCATAGCAAAGATGAAAGAAATCAGTTATTGGAAATGAGTTATTAAATCTGTTATGTTTAAAAGTGGTTTAAAAATAAACCTTTGCATTAAACAGAAATTGGGGGGAAAAGGTCACTAATAAATCAGGAGGACTAATAACTTTAACTTTAACTTTGACTTTAACTGTATATATGCACAGTTATTTTCCACCCTGTGAATAAGGAAAGGAAAATAAATACAATAGAATAAAAATATGAAACCAACTGTGCTTTAAGCATCTTCACTGTAAGAAAAACAACTTCAGCTACAAAAGTCCTTCAGTCAAGGGCAGTGAGTGATTTTCTCCATTTGTTGTTTGATTCATAATAAAAACAGGCGGCAGCAGGAATATTGCGCTGTCACATTAAGGATAGTGCGGCTCTGATATGGTTTCACTTTCACATGTCTTTTGATTCTCAACTTGTTTGTTTATTACACAGATGAGGGTTAATATGAATATTTACTAAACACCACGCTCTGACACAAATGTGCATGTATTTGACCATTAAAGCGCTTGTATTAAGATGGCGTTAGATGTGTGTGCTCTGCTCGTCTCCGAGGCTGAGCGCGCACACACACACAACAGCATGCGGTCTCGTTCTCCCTTTTAAACTTGAATGATTCGAATGTTCATCAATGAATGATGTGCATCCCGTGCTGTAAACGTTACATTACAGTACATGCTTTTAGTAATGTTCACGTGGAACTGAGCTTTGCAGAGCAACAAATGTGTACAACTGGAAAGGGGGCGGTATATAGTGCAATAATCGTTTATCTCAATTAATGCTTTTTCATAATCGTTAGAAGCCAAAATCGAAATCGTATTTTCGATTAATTGCACAGCCCTACTGTTAAGTTAATATTAAAATGAAAATAGTCATTTCCTTATAACATGTTTTCATTTTATTGTTAAGATAACATAACCAGGGTGATGTACATTATAAAGTACATTATGAAGATTTTCGCTTTGAAGAGTTTGTTTTCCATATCAAACTTGCAAAGTCTGAACTTACAAAAAAGGATGCAAGACTGAACTTTGTGTAGCCTACTTAATATTGAGAAAAAGTCCCAATCAGATAAAGAATGTCTGCAGCCACGTCTGAGTTTTCAGATGTCTTCGTTTTCCCCCATCCACACTGACACAAAGCAGCAGTATTTTAAAACCAAAACGTCCTCTTCAGCATTTTCAAAAGGTCAATTTTTGGGGTACGAAAACTCCAGGGTAGTGTGGACGACAGACGTAACTATAGCCAAACGTTTTATGCGTTTTAAAACTAAAATGTATGTGTAAACGGGGCCTAAGTCAAACACAAATCTTTTGTGTGAAGGAAAAGCAAATATAGCTGTAAACTTTAGACCAAACAAAAGTGCTATGGAAATGATTAAGAATGAGGTCAGTTGAGCAGTAGGTGGTCTTTTGTAGCTGTTTGAATACATACGACAGGGACATCTACACCAAGAAAGTAATCTGATCAAATGTGTTTTCAAACCACCTCTGGAAATGATCAAAACATTGTAGACCTCATGTACACCTGTATTTAGCACTGTCCGCTATGATAGGTTTGGATGAAAATACATCTTAATAGCATGTATAATCTGTAACTTTTTTTTTCAACATTTAAATAGCACATTCTAGAAAGAGTAACATTTTTGCCAGTTTATTAATTCTGAATCAAATTTTTGAGTAATTAATTTCTAGCTCAAAGCATTTATTTGCTTTTTTAATCATGTTTACAATCCCAAGTCTTTTATTTGACTGCTGATCAAAGCTGTTAAATGCATTGTGATTTCCCACTTCCTAGGATGTTAAAATACAGTGCACGTTTTACTTGTGATGGAGTCGTAATGGATATTAAAATGATAGAAAACACTGAAGCTCTTGACATTCCAAAACCTCGCTCTAGGCAAAATCTCTTTGTTCAGGGCCTGATTTCAGTTTTGAGTATAGCAAAACGGCTTTAGTTTCAAGCTGTTCTCTATGTGGAGATAACCAGCAAAATGCACATTAGCCGTGGCCCATGTGAGTCTCAAAGCACTTTTGACTCATAGGTCAGCTCCCATGTCATGCCACAGCGGTAAGACAGCTAAAGATAGACCTCGCGACTTTCACCATCGCAAGAGAGAAGAAAGTGCACAGTGCATTTGATCACAAAAGCTCATTTACCATGCATATCTGCTTACTGCATGTGGAAAAAAAGCAATTAAAACCAGACTTACACAAATCTCCTGTAAACATCCTCATGAAAGTGGCGGTAAACTGAAAAAGTGCCCTGTTAAAATTTACTAGTCCTTTGCTTTGTTTATTGTCTCTTCACTTTCGTAAGTGATTTTGAACGGTAGTGATTTATTGCTCCAAAACAAAGCTAGACATCAAAATGTCCTTAAAGTAAAGCATCATCCATCAATATAACATCAATAGGTGTTACTGTAATTAAAAAAAGTGTGAAAGCCTGATGACTCATAGAGGATTGTGTTCAGAGTACAATCACAGCATTCTGCCAAGCCCAACCAGTTGTCAAGAGCCTTTAGATGTTTTGTTATTTTATCTACGGTATGGTCTCCAGCCCCAGTTTAGGAGCAGAGAACAATCCGGCTCAATCCACATAGACAAAACACACAGCAACTGCGAGATGCCTCTCAGTGAAGGCTTACCTAAGTGCTATGGATCATTCAGTATTGACACTTTGTCCTTTGTCACTTTTATAACTTGCAAATGTTCATAGTAGCACTGCTGAAGAATACACTGCAGGCACCATCCAAGGAATGGGCTCCTCGAGAATAACAATAGCCCCTATTTGCATTTTCCTTCACATAGAGGTTATGATGGTTTTTTTCTTTCTTTCTATTTTTGCATTTGTTCTTTCTTTCTGCCTCCATACTGTGATGTGGAGTGGAAATATGAATTTTAATATCATTCAGACCCGATCCTATTGGCTATTGTGTTAGAGATAGTGTAGTTTATCACTGTAGATGTAGGCACACTGTAGATATAGTTTTTCAAAAGCAAAACCACACTATATAGCTACCAGAGTTGGCTGTTACTGTATTCTAATTCCATTTTTCCAGAAAGCAATAATGTAGCGAATTACATTTTACATTTGTGTAATTTGATTAAAGCTACTAAAGTCAGTGTAATTGCGTTACTTGCGTTACTAAATATAGCTTTTTCTCACGTTTTTTGATGCAACTTCAGTTGATAAGCATGAGCTTTTAAATGGTTGGATAATGCGAGCTGAAATGGTTGCTGTCGAGAGTGGTTGCTTCTTCAAATGGAAATACAGACATTGCTTTGATTTCGTTGAGCGTAAAAACAAAAATTTTGCTGTGAAATTCAGTCTAAAAAACTTTCGACTGCTTTTAACTTGACCTTCTATGACAAAACTCGTCACCAAGGAGGGCACCGACACCAAAAAACATGGCAGCCCAACTCAGCCTGATTTTTGCCTCTATTTTTGTGCAGGATTGGGAGTGAAGGTATCTTCTGAATGTGAAGAGAAGCAGAACTGCTTATGGGACCGTTTACATACCGCGTTTTTTGCGCTCGCATTTCCCAGGCGCACCTAGTTGAAAACCGCAACACGTGACAAGAACTGACCGATCTATACTGAATATACACATTTAGGTAGACTTATTACTTCAGATAAACACAGAATACCCAAACACTACAGTGCTTTTTCATATTAAGGTCTTCTTTTGTGTAAAACAAAAAATAAAAAAAGACAAACAGGTTTGGAACAAGTGAATGATGAGAGAATTTTATGTATTCAAAAATGTTTAAGTTTTTTGACTATGTCATGCTGCTGTGATCAACCCATGGTAATGTTTTTCAGTGAATATTAAACTACTTGAAAGAGCTGCGGTTTATTTTGTATTTTATAGGTATATTTTATAGGTTTTAAAAAGTAACTTCAAAGTAAAGTAATTAGTAATCCAATTACTTTTTACATGAAGTAATTAGTAATGTAATCAGATTACAATTTTTCAGTAGTAATCGGTAATTTGTAATCTATTACTTTTTTTAAAGTAACTTACCCAACACTGAGATCTACTGAGTGAATGTTCTAAAAGAAAATGATTTAAAGAGGGAAAATAAAAGTGCAAAAGAAGTGGGTAGTTATTGTGAAGGTCACACGGTCCTTGTCAAAAATGTATTCCACGTCTGAAAATTAGTAAGTGATATAAAAGAAAAATTATATAAAAGAAGTGAAAGAGTATGCAATTTATTGTAGAGATCACGGGTCCTTGTCTGAAGAGTAGGAAATTGTTGTTTCCACTTTATTCTGTTCACCACAGTAACTCATCTAAACATTTCACTGTGTCAAATAGTAATTCCATGTCTGGAGATTTTAGAATTTGTATTTTCTTTTAAGTAGTCTATCTTCGATTACGCTACCGTATATAACCATTGTTAAGTTATTTTCCAGTTCTGTTACGCATTCGCTCCTCCTAAATCTTCTGTGAAGGCATTTGTCAGAGGATGACAAACGTGAAAGAAGATACACGGATTAGCATAGCAATTTCCAGCCTGATGTCATGCCTGCTGTAATCAATTAACAATGGTTATCCCGTCCCTCACGCTCCGAAATCCCTGTTCGCTGTCTTCTGTGTCAAAGGAACATTATCCTGTCTTACCTAAACACCAGATGCCCCAGTCAGTCCACAGAGGCTGCAGCTGGAGATTTTATCGCTGTTTTTCATCACGCTTCTTCTATTATCTCTCGTTTAAGTGGGTGGTGAATCTACTGTGCATTAACATTTTTATTGAGGGTCTAATCTTGCCATTTAATTCAAAATTATTTTCAAGCATGCGCCACATTTGCTCATATTGCTATGATCCTTTTAGCTACAATGAAAGCCAGTGTTACGTGACTATAAATGCCATATGAACTGTGAGGATTGAGTGAATTGAAAGTGTCAGTAATCGTAATAAAATGTAATTAACATTTATCATTTCAATGACAAATGGGTGGTTAAAGCGCTACAGTTCCCAGACGTTGTCTTTGTCTCCTTTTCTATTCATTTTTCTCAAAAGGTAGACAAAAAGTGAAACCGTGCATAAGTCATTTTAACAGCAGTTGTGTGGTTTGTATAAAAGCAGGCCACTCTGTGAAATCCAAGACGGACAAGCATATGGTCAAGTCGCGTTATTGAGTTACATGTCAGCAAGTCACTTGTTGTAAAAACTTGAAGTAAAGGTTTGAACTCTCGCTGTGAGGTTAGAAGGGCATGTTGGTTAAAACGTAGGTCATGGTGGTGTCATGTGCAAAGTCATACTGAATTACTGCTGGAATCCCATGCACCAGTTTTCATCCCACAAGAAATTGTGTGGGGAAGAGTGAAAAACGTTGCCCCATGACCTCAGATCAGTGGTTCCCAAGTGGTTTTACTTTTTGAACTACATTAAAAATTGAGGGCTCTATTTTAACAATCTACAGTAGGCGGAAAGTCTAAAGCGCGTGGCGTAAAAGCATTAAGGGTGTATCCGAATCTACCTTTGCTACTTTAAGGATGGAAAAATCTGCTCTGCACCCTGGCACATGGTCCAACAAGGTTGTGCTTATTCTCTTAATGAGTTATAGGCCCACACGGAATCTGCGTGTGCAGAAATGCGCAGATTTTTAGCCCACCATTTATTTACACTAAATGTGTGTACATTTATATTAATAAATTTTTTTATTAATTTCAGTAATATTATTGACTAATATCAAAGTTTCCATATGATTTATTTACAATACAGTTTGTAAAGTAATATTTTTTTGTCTTTAAGTAGATGTATTATATGATAGACTTGCTTTGTTTACCAAATAGATGGCTTTGCATTGTTAACATTAAATAAAAGTTAAAAAGGTATTATTTTTAATTTCATATATTAAGTTTTTAGTTACGATACTCCCAAAATAATTCCGCATAAATCCGCAGATTTTTACAAACTTCTTTTCGGAAATAGCAAAGACTGTACGCAGATTCTGTCTGGCCCTAGTTATGGGTGTCTTTTGAGCATAATGTGCTTTAAACCAATCAGAGTCTCTTCTCCCATTCCCTTAGTCAGTTGTCAGTTGCTTCGCACCATGGTGCATTTGCTATTAAGAGGAAAAACTAAACGCTTCACTAGCGAGAAAACAGTTAAACAGACCATCAGCAGCGCAAGGATAAGGAATGAGCTTTCTCCATCCGGCCTGTTTACTTTCTCTTTACTTTACTTTTAATCTTTACTTTACTCCTCAACTTTCATGGGTGAGGAAAAGGTGTTGCATGTACTCCACTGAAGACATCTATTATCCTTCATATTTAATTTCATTTGTTAAGCGCAAAGATTTGTTTCAAAGCTATTTTTAAAATCAGTTCTAATTTCCAATAAACAAATAAAGGAACAATAATAACGATGTGTGGTCAAAAAACACACGTCTTATTCTTATGCCCCATATGGTGATGCAAACATCTCCAAAACCCAACAGGTGGACAAAGCTAAACTTGTTTTTATTAAAACAAATGTAAATATGCATATAATAAATACTTCTGCTAATAATAATAACATTATAGAAATGCAAGTTGTCATGAATAAACTGAAAAAAGCTCCGAGGTGTAGAATGGAGGGAGTGGTTTTTATATTTATGTAGAAAATAATAATTTTGGTAACATTTTAATCCTTTAATTTTTTTATATGTAAAGATATTTGTGTATTGCTGTACATCCTGTGTGTATTAAGCGTTTGGACCTGCAAAGGCACATAATTAACACACTCTGCGCTGAACTTTAGGCCAGCTTTTAGTTGGTCGATGGCACAGTCTATTTTAGTTCATCAAAGTAGTAACGCACCAACAATGCGCTTTAAAACCCATACATTTTAGACCAGCACACACTTTGAGTCTACAAAGTAGTGCAAATAGATTTGATATTTAAACAACGTGATGCAAAACGTGAAAATTAGGGTTGCGTTGGTCTGAAAATAGCAACAATTTGTACAAAACACGCTTTTGAGGGCCCTCATTCTTTGTTTGTAAATTCTTCAGCAACTAATAATTCAATGAACAAAATGTCTGTATTTAATGTAGTCAGGGTCATATTTCTTTGGATTGTTTGTATGTTTGTAGCTTGTCCATATTCCATCAAGTGGCATGAATTTTAATCAAAATATAGTAGAGCTTGATGGCCTTACATTTCACCAGCAAAATATATGGGAACTGTTGTTTTCTCCCTCATAAAGTTGACGGCCTATTTTTATATCATAACAGTGCACAATTACATGGTTAGTTGCACTTTATTTTTGACCTTTAGCATTGTTTTTCCCTGCCACCCGCCGCCCTGTCATAATAGATCGGTGACCTGCCAATTGAAATGCGCTGCTTCAGATTGTGTGCATCTCTAGAGAGCCCCATCCCTCTCTCAGAGGAAGCTATCCGCTATAGAGGGAGTACAGTAATTAATATATTCTCTCACTTAGCTCATAGTGGATGTATAGAGAGGCGACCAATAACACTTTACAGTCATTCAGTGTGCCTGAGTAATTCTGCAGCTTGATTCACCGTAATAAACATTCCCTCTTTTTCAGAGCATGTTAGTGCTTCCATTTAGAGGAAAACGAAATGATACACAGAACATAAAACTGCCGTGTACTTGTTTTATGAGTCTTTTCATGCGTGTGGGTCCACGCACGACTGTCTGTCCTTCATTCCAGTGTACATTCAGCTGTCAGCGACTGCCATCTGAGAAGCTCTTTCTTTGAGGATTTGCTGCCAAACTCATAATTGGAAATACCTTGACTGTCTCATCACCAGAAAGAACTGACGACCTTTATTCTAATTGTTTGTCTTTCTCATGTAGAAAATTAGCAAAGCAAGCAGTTCTTGAAAACGGGCATGACAACTTAATAGAGATGGATGTGTTCCCTCCTGTGTGCCACGAGGGCGGCTATGGGGACGGGTATGTGCTCCTGAGTCTTCTCATGGTGCCAGCTGCTGATGCCAAGCCCAACACTGAGCCAACCAAAGTGCTAAATCTCTAGAACCCCCCCAACCTAGCCACCCCCCAAACAGAAGGCCAGCGCTGAGCCAACCAAATGGCCAAAGTCCCATATTGAGCCAACTGAATTCAGACAAAGCAGTCAATGCACTGGCCTGGCTTCCTATCGTATATCTCTTCCCTTCTTGGGACAGCCGACGAATACAAATTATAAGGAGGCACTTGATTGGCAGCCACTTCTGACACTGATACTTGCTCAGGAATAATTGCTCTAAATTAAGTTGCAATAAAAATCCACTAATATGCTAATCGATTTGCCACTTGCATAAATCAAGTTACACAGCCCTTAATATTTTAATTTGACTAATTCTTTAATTGATATTCCTGCATTACTAGATTAAATCCTGACTGCCTTGCACAGCATCTTGGCTTTGATTGGGTTGATTGATAACATTGGGCTAACAGTGAGTTGGCAGCAACTGTTTACTGCACTAAAATAAGAGCACAGTTTCTCTGACTCTCTCTCTCTCTCTCTCTCTCTTTCTCACTCGCTGCATTAGAATGCAGAGAGATTGTCGAATTGTCTCGCTAATTGGATTTAGTGCTCAGTGTTATTTGATATCGCAGCTCGAATCATCTGTTTGTTTCATTGTTCAGTGTCTTCATGGGTCATTCTGTCAACATAAAGAATGCAATCGAACAGACAACCGTGCCGTTTGAGAGAATTGCTTAGCTCTGCAAGCTTGTGAGTTGTTTTTTTAACAAAGGGAAGGGATTTCATGTCGTGGAAGAGGGTTACGTCTAGGCCTTTGAATGTGAATATTTTTAGATTTATTCTTGACAGTTAATTCTGTACAGACACCTACCTTGAAGTTTTGCCTGAAAAAAAGCTATTAGACGATACCGCTGTTTTTCCACCGAAACACACCTTGACACTAAATGGGAAAAGTTGTCAAATGGAATAAAGTTTATTATATGGGTCTCTGGGCTCATGTTAAACAGTGAAACGCTATCTGGATTTAAAATACAGTTCTTAGTAAAATATGACATTTAACACGTGGCAGGTTTAAACTAAAAGAATTCTATATGATTTTAATTTTTACAGTAATTATTTATATTGAAAAATAGCTTTATACCATAAAGGTTTGATAACATTTCTTCGAAATTTCGAATAAAAATATTGTAATTTTGTCACTTTTTATAGAAAATGTCAATTGGAGAGAAAAATAAGTGCTTGCTTATTTTTATCAAAGCTTTATCATTATTAATGTATACTAATCCTAGTCACCTACTCCTGGTTTTCTTAGCTCATTTTGTCTTATGCTGCATCCCAATCCACATACTTTATACTACTTTTTTGTCAAAAGTGTGTATCAGATGAGTATGCAAGCTGTGGGACATACTACTTCTTCATTAACAGATCGCTTTGTTGCTTAGTTACGTCCCCTGTCAATCATCTCGACACATCATCCACATTTCTTTCATATCTAATTACCTACCTTATTGGAGAAGCTGCAGCAGGATAATCTGCCATTTGCGAGTCTTTCATACAGGGAAATCTCCTCAGGTCTTTGAGTAATTATGCATTCAGAAGCTAATGTCCAAACATATCCTGATATAAGTTCAACTGATAAAAGTTGTTGCAGATGAAATATAAGACTGAAACCGTGGTTTAAATATGTTCCAGTTGGCTAGAAATTGATATATAGTTGTTCAAACAACTTTACTGAAGCTTCTTTGTCTCACGTGTCCGCCATGTTTGTAGTTTTTAGTTTGCACATTTCACCCGCGTTTGTAGTTCTAATCAATTTCACATCCAACACGCAATGTATTGTGGGCAATATTAGCGGTTAGAGTATGGATGCTTCTACACTTAGTAAAATAGTAAACCATCCGGAAGCCTTTAGCATACTCTTTTCAACATACCATGGTTTTGGACATACTAATTCTATTTTCGAATACTATTTAGGATGGATGGAATAATGAAATAGTTTTATACCATGAAGGTTTGATAACATTTCTTCCAAATTATGAAATAAAAATATTGTAATTTTGTCACTTTTTTCAGAAAATGTCAATTGGTGAGAATAGTAAATGCTTGCCTTTTTTAAAGCTTACTAATGTATACTAATCCTAGTCACCTAGTCCTGGTATTCTTTACTCATTTTTTTCTTATGCTGCAGCCCAATTCACATACTTGTACTACGTCCTAAAAGTATGCACTTTTTTGTGAAGGAAAAGTATATACTTTTGAGTGCGTAACAGAAGAGTATGCAAGCTTTGGGACATACTACTTCTTCATTAACAGATCGTTATGTTGCTTAGTTACGTCCCCTGTCAATCATCTCGACACATCATCCACATTCTTTCATATTTAATTACCTACCTTATTGGAGAAGCAGCAGCAGGATAATCTGCCATTTGCGAGTTTTTCAAGGTCTTTGGGTAACAATGCATTCAGAAGTTAATGTCCAAACATATCCTGAAACAAGTTCCCGTTGTTGCAGATTAAATATATCATGAAAAACGTGGTTTAAATATGTTCCAGTTGGCTAAACGAAGTTAAAACTGAACTGAAACTAAACTGAACTGAACTTAAACACTAAAAACTGAACTACACTCTTCCAATTTACTATGACCTTTTATGTGAAGCTGCTTTGACACAATCTACATTGTAAAAGCTCTATACAAATAAAGGTGAATTGAATTGAATTGAATTGAATTGAATTGAATTGAATTGAATTGAATTGAATTGAATTGAATGAAGCCTCTGTACTTGATGGTTGGTCTCGCGTGTTCGCCATGTTTGTAGTTTGTTTACACTTTTCACCCGCATTTGTAGTTCTAATCAATTTCACGTCCAACGTGCAATGTATTGTGGGAAATATTAGCAGTTAGAGTATGGACGCTTCTACACTTCAAATTTTTACCAGAAAAATAGTAAACCAACTTTGGCATACTCTTTTCAACATACTAAGGTTTGGGACATACCAATTCTATTTTCGAATACTATTTAGGATAGATAGTATGTGAAATGGGATGCAGCATTACACTTCATGGGGACCAAAAACATTACTTCTGCTACGCTCTCTGCCATATTTGTGTCTGATATGGTTTATTTCAAATTTTGAAATAAAAATATTGTAATTTTGTCACTTTTTTCAGAACATCGTCACCTTAGAATTGTAAGGTTCTAGCTGACATTTTTGTCAAAATTGAGTTATTGACATAATCTTATTAAATGACAACTTATTTACATTATGGGGTGTTTTTTTATAAGTTGTTTACATTTTAAGACTTTTTATTTAAAGAAACAAATGTTACACACATACTGTCTGCTATATGGAATGCCAAAACTTTGAAGCTTAATACCTCAAAATCATTCAGAACGCAGATAGAACCTTATAATTCCAAGGTGACGAAAAGTCAGTTGGTGAGAATACTAAATATTTGCTTTTTATTTTTTTTCAAATCTTATTATTGTATACTAGTCCTAGTCAATTAGTCCTGGTTTTCCTTACTCATTTTGTCTTACACTTGATATTTATGGGGACCAAAAACGTCACTTCCGCTACACTCGCCGCCATATTAGTGTCCGAGATGGTCACACTCATAACCACATCGCAATTAAACGAGACTGAAATTGATATTTGTGTAAAGAATAAACAAATACTGGTTATGCTGCTTCTGATGATACCTCAAACTGTGTTTTGTTCCCTCAAATCTGCGACGTGTCTGTGTTAAAGTCCTTTTATGTATATTTATTCATGGCTTCACTACTGTTTGCCGTGGCCACGAATTTTAGGACATGCAGCCTATTACTAGTGATCAGAAAACTCACCCAAAAAGTATTTTTACAGAAAATGCATTCTGGTGATCTGCTGAACCATAGAGCTTAGTAATAACCTTCAACACTGGTGAAATGTATATCTAAGTTGTTTACAATGCACTCCAAACAGCAGCGAAGCTCTCGGGGCATTTACAGTGAAGACTATCACTACTACACATCAGGACGTGTTTACCATTCAAAATGTATTTGAAGATCAAGTGTACCTGATCACAGAAAGCGATGTAGATCTCAGGAATTAACGCATGACATCCACACTATTTATTTGTGTCATAAACACAGCAGATCGCACATGACATTCGCGTATTTCTGATATACAGACCAATATACAGACCCACATGAGGGAGAGCACATTCTTAAAGAGCAACACATACAGAAAAAAAGATCCCAGGGCATCCTAGACAGATTGTTCACCACAGTGACCTACAGTATGGGTGAGTGACGTCTGTTAATCAAGTTAGATTACAATCCAGCATTGAACTATGTGCGTTTGCATTTTTTTTGTCAGTGAAATTTCACAAGTAGCAGCATACTCCATCATTTTAGATTGTGCAGATTAGAGTTAGATATCGTTTAAAAGTTAAAGGGCTATTTTATTTGTTTAACTGCTATTATAACTAAAACAGTGTGCTTTTATTTAGTAATAAAGAAAGTCAAGCGGCTCCGGTTTCCCCCACAGTCCAAGACATGCGCTATAGGTGAATTGAATAAGTTGAATTGGCCGTAGTGTATTTGTGTGAATGAGTGTGTATGGATGTTTCCCAGTACTGGGTTGCAGGTGGAAGGGCATCCACTGCGTAAAACATATGATGGATAAGTTGGCGGTTCATTCCTCTGTGGCGACCCCTGATTAATAAATGGACTAAGCCAAAAGGAAAATAAATGAATGAATGAATGAAGGTCAAGTGATACTGTATCCACAAAGGGTTAACATTAGATGAGTAGCGCAAGCATGATCACTGGATAGCCTGTTGGTAAAGCACATTAATTACCAATTACATCAGAACACATTTATGTAATGAAAAGTAGTTAAGTTTACTGGCGTTACTGATGCAACATAATTCAGCTATTTCAGCATCACCACAGATTGACAGCATAGTACAGTTCGGTCACAAAAATGGAGGCCGCATGACCCATGGAACATATGGATACTGTAATACGGGGGTGTTCAAACTCGGTCCTGGAGGGCCGGTGTCCTGCATAGTTTAGCTCCAGCTTCCTTCAACACACCTCCCTGAAAGTTTCTAGGATACCTAGAAAGAGCTTGATTAGCTGGTTCATGTGTGTTTAATTGAGGTTGGAACTAAAATATGCAGGACACCGACCCTCCAGAACCAAGTTTGGGCACCCCTGCTGTAATAGGACGTTAAAATGATTTATAAAATGAAGCCTTTTTATTTGTTTATCTGCTGAAGATAATATACTGTTGGTGATTTTTGAACAAAAAGCTTGTTCACCAATCAACTGATTCCAGATTTATAGTGAAAAGTGCCACGCACACACACCATTTCCCATTTCTCCACTTTCATTCAGGCAACAGAACACAGCAGGCGAAAGGGGAAGTCAAACACTAGGGCTTTGATTGAGATGTGTTCGGTAAAGGTTGAAAAGTGAAGAGGGCCAGAATTTTCACTGTGGTGTTCAAGCAAACAGAAAGGGCTGGCTTAATAAATGTGCTGGTAATATCTGCCCAACATAATTACCACATGCCAAGAGCTTCTGTTAGCCAATCATACTTTAAGTGCCAATCAGTGGGAGAGGGTGACACTAGCCTAGCGGGAGACGTACAGGAGCAGGGCAGTTTGGGAAGACTGTACGCCTCACTTCCTGTACTGCTCCACGCTTTGTGAACAATCTGTGCCACTATAACTATACATTTAGACTCATTCAAGGTTAATATAGCAGAGCTTTCTACTGTATGAAAAGTTAAATATGCAAACATTAAATGCAATGAAACAGTTTCTGATTTGATGAACTGTATCCGACAAGTTTTTTGCCTAAAGCTCTTCAATGAAAAGTGAAAAGGATTTGAGAATGAGATTAAATATTCATTGCTCGTGTCTGTTTCTCTCTTTTTCTTTCAGGCACTTTCTCTTTAAGACAGGCACCGGCACCACTCCTCTGTTCAGCACGGCCACGCCAGGCTACACCATGGCCACGGGGGCGGTCTACTCGCCCCCCACACGGCCCCTGCCCCGCAACACACTGTCCCGCAGCGCCTTCAAGTTTAAGAAGTCCTCAAAGTACTGTTCATGGAGGTGCACAGCCCTCAGTGCCATGGCCGTCTCCATACTGCTGTCCGTACTGCTCTGTTACTGCATTGGTAAGTTTAACATTGCCTATTACATTATAATGCCTCATTCACACTTGCAGCGACTTTGGAGCTGCCTGTCGCACTGGGTAGCGACCTGCTGCAAATGCAGGTCTACAGCACAGAAAGAACAACCAGCCTCTTAGAGAGCTGAGAGAGGATCACGTGAGCTCTACTGGTGCTCCTATTGGCTGTCGCTCAAGAAAGTCGCTCTTCATTTGCATAAAGTTGAAGGATTCTCAATTCTGTCACGTCGCTCGACTTGCCCACCTGGTCGCCAACGTTCTCTGTTGATCATGTAGACCAGAGGTCGGGAAACTTTTTTCAGCAAAGAGCAATTTAAAATTTTTTTGGCAAATAAATTTTTTTAAAGAGCCATAGGGTGTTGCGATTCAAGTTGAAATGTCCTTTTATTCTTATTCATATTCATCTTGCTGTAAAAAATACAGTAAAAAGGTAATTGTATTTTCAATAGGAAACAGTTTTTTATAACAGTTTTAACTTTTTAAACTTTAAAACATTATTGAAGGGAGACAGCTGGAGAGTCACATTTTTTGGTCAAAGAGCCACATGTGACTCCCGAGCCATAGGTTCCCTACCCCTGATGTAGACGGAGGTCACCGGAAGTCGTTTACTCTCTGTTGAAATGAACGGTTGCTTATCGCTTTGCCAATTTGCCGCTGCAAGTCACTCGTAGTGTGAATGAGGCTTTAATCGTCTCCGTAATGTTACAGACATACACATGCAGGTGGATTTATATACCTGTTCCATTACTTTCAAGGCTCAGGTGTGCATTCTTCTCTAATAATTCAATGGACCATTGTCATTTAGTCCAGTTTCCACATCTTAACTTGTCGTTTCATGACATTTGTCAGGTTTTTGTCCTCAAATTGCTCCTGTTCATATTAGTTTCTTACTAATCTCATCTCCAAATTATAATTCCAAAACATTTTTATTTTATTTTTTGTGGTTGGTTGTTTGTTTCTAATTAGGCAGATTTAATTTAAAATAACTAGCATGATTAAGCATAGTGATATATAAGTTTGATGCAACCTGTCTGGAACTACTTTAAGTGTGTGTTTATCTAAAAATAATAGCACACCTTAGAATGTTCATTGCCTAATCAGAATCAACATTCAACAGCCCCATTAAAGAAGATACAAAACTAATCCTCCATATTCTGATTTAAATGGTCATTCTAAAACATGATTTTTTTGTGTAACTCAATATGGTATATTCAAACATTAATTTCAGTCAGCCAGCCAGCCCCAGGGCTTCCCGTGAATTGTCATCCTATACAAAATTGCAGCATTTAAGATCTGAAATTTAAAAAAAAAAAAAAACAGTGTGATCTTCACTGCCTGGCTGAGATATGATATAAAGCTGGTATCAGACCAAATCAGAAGCACTGCTTTAAATTCTATTTTTCCTCACCATGTCTTTAAAATATGGAAATTAATTTTACCCCAGTATTTTCAATGGAGTTTCTGCGCTAGCCTGCTGCTAATGACAACGCCTGCATTTAAACAGTCTTTTGTCTCTTTTTACACTTTAACAACCAAATGGATGCTTGCGTCTATTTAACGGATTATATTTAAATTACATTCCAACAAGCTTTCACCAGAAGTCCATCATTGGTTAATAATATATTTATAGTATTTGAAATGTAAAATTTGATCAAGTAAAGTTATATTTCAGTAAATAAGTAATCATTTATTTTAATTAATTACATGAATACATTCTAAATAAACACTAAGCACTTGCTTCCATGGGACCCACTAGGGACCAGCTTATAAATAAAAACACTTAACTTGTTTTTAAAGCAACTTTCTCTTGCTATAATTCAATTCAGCGTGCCCCCTCTAGCAAGCCTGCAAAACGTTGTAATGGCCGTGGAGTACTATTTAAAAATCAACTGCTTAGTCAATTACGTTTCCACGGAAACCACATCTAATTTTTGTCTATTTCTCAGTCACCTGCACAATTGTCCAAGCAGCATTGGTTTCCAGAGTAGCAAATTACAGCCACATCCACAGACAAACATTTGCTTATTTTCCTGTTGCGTCGTCATGGATTTAAGTTCACTTCCCTTCAGTATTTATCACATACTATGTGCCAAATGTAGACAGCCTTGTTTAAGCTTCCTCTCCGAATGAAGCTGGTTGTTTCCTCATTCCATACAAATGTCACGCTGATGAGAGGATTTGTGAATGGCCTGTAGAGATGCTGTTTTGTTGCTATGAGGTGGGCTTGTTCCTCTTGAAGGCATGATGGCTCAGTTAATCCACATGGGAGAGATGGCGATGCAGCATTCATGGGTCCTCTGTTTATTTTTCTACAGTCCGTACAACACTCTTCTTCAATAACCTGAGAGGGTGTTCTTTACTTCTGAGCATTTCTGTGATGGTTCTATTACTGAAGAGTGAAAGGGACGCACATAAAGAAAGAAAGGGAGAGATAGAGAGCTTTTCCATTCATGCACACATATACAGTGAACATTTTAAAACTACACCTTTTTAGCTTAAAGAAACCTATTTTAAAATTCTGTGAATGTCAAAATTGAAAGAAAATAACACTGAAAGAAATAAATGCTTTGCATCAAGAATATACAGTCTATTATATTTACCAGAACACGTTTCTTCCTAAATGTGAAACCCTCCACTGTCTCAACTAATTCTCAGTAACCTGCTATAATGAAAAACAAATCTATCGTTATATGTACTGATTAATTAAATGTATTATTATAATATGGTGGAAAAGTTGGCGGTTCATTCTGCTGTGGTGACCTCTGATAAATAAGGGACTAAGCCGAAGAAAAATGAGTGAATAATGTAATATATGAGCAATATCACACTCGTAACAGTGCGATATGGCTATATTTTGGCACTGGTGGGAGGCATGCGTTGGTGCCTTAGTGTCCCACCAGTGGTGATATACAATGATATCGCACTGCTATGAGTGTGATATTGCATTTATACAACAGTACGACAGCATAATCATGTATAAAAAAAAGAAAATCAAACATGGAGAGTCTAAAAACCCTTTTGTAAAAGGAACTACTTTCGCCATTCATTCACATCTGCAGCTGGCATCAGAACAGCAGAAACCGTCGCTTAAAAACATGTCACTTTAGAACCAGTATTTGAATGATTCTCTAGTGTAATGTCTAAAGTGATGGCAAAACAGGTGATTTTGCTCACATTTTAAGATTATAAAGCTGAACAGCATGAAATGTCATCAGTCTACAGAGATTTCTAAGTATTTCTCTGTTGCTATCGGGAGATCACAATAGTTATCCCAGAAAAAGCCAAAGCAGGTCAAACACTACCAGATTACTGTTGTGTTTGCGATAAGGAAAAACACTAAACACAAGCGGGCATTTCTTCTTTCTTTCTTTGCCTGCAGTAACGAAAACAGGAGACTCATTAGAAACAATACAAAAGAAACAAAAACAATTTGTTTTTATTTACAAAGAGTGGCCAACACAAAATACATACGTTCCTGATATCTGAGTCGCATCTTACACTCAATACAGTACAATTATATGGAATAAATACAGCACTTCAACATACAAAATAGAGGGATTGACCTAGAATGTCACTCACCTGTTTAATAATGATTTGATGTAGTTCTCCTCTAAGGGCTTATTATGCGGTCTCTGTCGCCATCTTGTGGATGGACAATGTCAACCATCTTTGCTCTGCTCAATTACATGCTGATGGATGCTGACGTGCTGTATCTCCGAAATTATAAATATTTAAAATAGGCACTATCCTTATAATTTAACAGCAATTTAAACAACTACATTCTCGCCTAAAAAAGCATCAAAAGTACATTATGTTGTCCAACAGCTGCAACATTTGTCAAATTGTAGTGAGTCTATTGATCTGCTGTCAAGTGGGCGGAGTAATACTCAAGGTGAAGAGGCTGAACGAGTTCTAATATTGCAGAATATTGCACGGCTATCTGCCAATCAGATTCAAGAACCAGACAGAACTGTTGTATATAATATAATATAATATATTATAATATAATATAATATAATATAATATAATATAATATAATATAATATAATATAATATAATATAATATAATATAATATAATGCGTCATCACTAATACATATATATACAAATGACATCATTTTTTATACAGTGCATTGTTCAATATCTAAAATAAATTGGTTTCACACCTTTACTTCACTTTTAAAAAATGACAGAAACCAGCTCAATAATGTTTGTGGAAATGTGCTCTAATCTAAACTGTACTACAATGACAAATTGACCAGAAATCTTGACTTTCACATAAGAGGTTTCAGCTCCTAGTTACCACACACCCAGACAGGCACACTTCTGCACATTTTTTTTGTTGTTCTTTTTTGTATTCATGATGTCGAGACTGGCCTCCAAAGTCAATAGAAGGAAATGAAGCGCCCTCCTTTCCCTTTTTCAATGCAATATTGCTCCAAACCCATTCAGTGCTGCAGAGATCCATCGGGCCTCTTTTATCATAAAGTCATAAAGGGATGAGAGGACGGCATCACTGAGCCCCTATTACATCCAAATAGGAATGCATTTGTTCAGTCAGTGGCCTTTCATTATTGTCTGCTTTTGTGTCACATCGAGAGAAGTCATTTGTAGTTCAATTTTTCGCTGCTGGGACTGACAAGATGTACAGTATTAAAGCCTGCACGGCGTTAGCGCTGCGTTCAACAGGTTGAAAGAAAGCAGTTGGATTCTCTGTGTGATCAGCAAGCAGAGTGGCTGAATAACAAAAGCTAATTTTGCTCTTTAGAAAGGAAGCCAAATCCATTTCAGAGGTAATTATTCCACTGTATTCTAGACAGTTCAGCAGCTTCCAGAGAGCTATTTACTGACACTCCACAGCCAGGTCTGCCGCTTTTGTCGATACTGCTGCTAATAGAGCAGAGATCACAGACATCTAGTGAGAGCAAGACACCAGTTTTTCACCCAGGGTCTCATAATAATTGGCTCATAATGACCATCTCTTTCATTCTGTGTCTTATGATCTTCTTAGGTGCACTGGTGTTATGAGATAACATCAACTATTCAAACGCTCTGAAACACAAAGTAAAAAGTTTGCGAGAGGAAATGCGTCATGTGTCTTGGTTGTTAGTTATTATGAGCGTCGTTATGAAGATGTGTTTGCATGGTGTGTAGCTTCCAACCGGCAGGGTGTCTCCGGCCAGACCCTCAGCAGCTCTGATCATTACCGTGTTTTAAGATTCCTGAAGATGCACACAGCAGGACATTTAAGAGCATCACTGAAATTATGGAAATATATGGAGAGCTAATCATGACAGTGCCCTGCAGGGGCCAAACATTAACAAGCCCGAAAACAGATTCCTTCTTACTTTCTTTTATCTGTGGCTGTTCCCTGTCCCGTCCCAGCTTTCATTATCAGACCTCATTATCCCTCCGAATTTGTGCTCCAGAACCTGTTATTTCAAACGACTGATGTTATGGGAATACACTATGCAACATTGTTACTGCATTTCTTCTTCCCGTTCCACAAATGGGCTTGATGATAGATTTACCAAATGACTTTTCATTTACTAAATGACTTCTGTTTCTCCCAAATTACTGTGCACAATTAATAAAGTTTAGGTTAATGATAACTTAAACCTACTTAAAGAATTTGCCAATCCTTAAAGCAGCAAATCTTAGAACTTGACTTTTATCTTAAAAAAAAACCTGCGTCTTTAAACATGGGGCAATGTTTCCGCAGGAGAATATCGAAATTGTAATTATATAGCATCCACCTGCAGAACTGCAGAGACAAACATCACAGCCATTTTCTGACAGCAATGCAAGATATTACTGCCCTTATTCTGCTTTGAGTTTCGAGCGCCTATTATTAACCATTTAACCCCATTATTCTCAATAACTTATTTATAAGTTGCTTTATTTCATGTGATCTACATTAACTCGAGCACTTAATGATCAGTTAATGAGGATTTATAATGCAATATAATTGTTGAATATTTTAAAAGTTGTATATAATCAAAGAGTTAACAGTTACTCTTTTCTAATTAACAGTTTCCGCTAGCCTGTGTTTTCTATTTATTTACACTTTCAAATTGCATTTTGGGACCATGATCATGTTCCAGCAACTGTTGTTAATGAAAAGTTTACAAGCTTTGTGCAACTGTTAATTAACAGATATTTTTATAGTGGATATTATTCAAATATTGCGCCACAATATTAAATTTCATAATTAATACCCTCCAGTCTGACTGGATTATTGGCTATAAAAAAGATGCACCTTTGTGTATTAAAAAAGCAATATAACTGTACTGTTTGGTTCATAAAGCAAGTAGTTATCTAGTAAACACTACTAAAAACGTCAAAGTGATCCAAAAAATTTCAATTGACTCACTATTTATTCACCATCAATTTTTCCAAACCTTAATGAGTTTCTTTCTTTTGTTGAAGAGAAAAGAAGATATTTTGAAGAAAGCTGAAAACCTGTAGCTATTGACTTCTATAGTAGGAAAAGCAAATATTACCTATCACTATAACGTTCAGGGAGACATGGTGGCGCAGTAGGTAGCACAATCGCCTCACAGCAAGAATGTCGCTGGTTCACCCCATGTTCTCCCTGTGTTCGCATGGGTTTCCTCCGTGTGCTCCGGTTTCCCTCACAGTCTAAAGACTTGCGCTATAGGTGAATTGAATAAAACTTAATTGACCGTAATGTATGTGTGTGAAGGAGTGTGTATGGATGTTTTCCAGTACTGGGTTGCAGCTGGAAGGGCATCCGCTGTGTAAAACATATGCTGGATTAGTTGGCGGTTCAATCCGCTGTGGCTAACTCCTGATTAATTAAGGGACTTAGGTGAAGGAAAATGAATGAATGAATGAATGAATGAATGAACTATAACAATCACCATGAACTGATGTGACGTAGTGGTTCTTCATGTGCGTGTATTCTTAATTATAAATAAGAATGCAAAATAGGGCTTGAGAAAACCGAGTTCAGTGTATGCAGAGTCTTGATCGCACCGTGTCTCACACTGTCAACATTGCAGATGGAGAACATATCCTGCTCTTTGGTTTCACACAGCAAACAATGCCTCACACGTTATGCGTCAGCAGCTCTTCCAGCTACTAAGAAAACCCAGAGCCTCTTCTCTGTCAGTCCCATCTGGTGTGTCAGACCCCAGCCATCTCCACTAAGCCCACACCCACACAACACGAAAGACAAAGGACGGGCAAATCAGGTTTCTCTCCTTCTGTCCTTGTTCAACAGGAGTAACATAGCCACGTAGAGATTTTTCATGAACGCTCAATCAATACCACATCCTCTGCGGCTGGCTTTAAAGGGGACCTTTTATGCTCCTTTTTACTAGAAGTAATGCAAGTCTCAGGTGTCCCCAGGATGTGTCTGTGAAATTTCAGCTCAAAATACCCCACAGGTCATTTATAATGCTGGAACAAATAAGAATAATAAGTGGTGTAAGTCCCCCAGAAGATGCTGTGCCTTTACAGCTTGTGCATTGGACACTCTGACATCAACAGAAAACTTTCACAGCAATTCTTCAATTTCAATATATGATTTTACGGTAAATATCTTTGGTTGTCTTACTGTACATATTGAAGTGTAAACACAGAAAACCACAGTCTCACAGCACTTATTGTAGAGTATTAAACTGACTTCAAGCTCAGTCACATACTGTAAACACATTTGGTTATGTTTGTGAACATTGATTGATGGTAATGAAATCACATGTACAGTGTCGAGAATAAATAAATACACCCCTTTTCTCTTTTAAATGGAAACTTTCTATAGCATGCTATACAAAAAATATATATATATATATATATATATATTGTTTATATACATAAGATTAGTAAGTACCAAAGCCAAAACTGAAACTAATATTAAAAAGCAACTTTATATCACAGTGCAAAACTAAGAACAATTCAGTCAATTTTATAGTTTTTTTGGCAACACCTCATTTGAGTAATTGTTTGATCTTTCTCTTCGTAAATATTTTAGGTGCACAATCTTATTTTAAAGGTGCAGTATGTAAGTTTGACACCCAGTGGCTGAAGTAGGTATTGCACTCCTGGATCGAAACACATTTTTGCTCAGTCCCTGCAAGCGCTGAATTAAGACTGATTTGAACCAGTTTTTATCTAAAAGCAGCAGCACACGATAAAAGAAATATTTTCAATAATAAAGGAGTTTTTGTCCTAACCAACACCTGAAATTTATACTTTAGAAATGGCTTCTATTTCTCACAGGGGAGCTACAATCATCTCAGGTAGACCTCATGAGCTTTATTCAGTGTTAAATGCTAATAATGTGAGTTTGAATGCCATTTTATATGACATTTATTGCCAGACTACTGAAAGCAGCAGCAGATAGTTCACCTAAGATCTTGACATTAAATAAACCGTTTGAAATTGAAATTCATAACTGTGACTCAGTGCAAGCCAACACGTATCAAGCATTCAGCATGCACATGTAATAATGTTATAAAGATTTAATATGTGTTAATTAGATTGTAAACCTTACCGTTTTTGGTTGCGGGCACATGCTTTGAGATCCTTCCTGACTGAATTAATTAATTGAACAGTTTTCCGTGAAGGCAACGTGGGGTGCTGATATATAATTGGCTAAAGTAGCATTGGGTGGTTTAAAAGAATTAAAACAAAGACAGCCCTTCCAGCACATAACTCGCATTTTAAAAGCAGAACATCTGACTTTAGCATTGTTTTTCAGATCAACAAGAATATTCACCTGCATGTTTCTTAAATATCTGCAAGCATTTTTTTTTTGGTTTATGCTTTAAAGGAATGAAAAACTTACAAACAGCACTTTTAATAAATATAAATGCATGTTTTAATGCACCAAGCTATACATTCATTGAGAAATGGAAACAGAAAACATATTTCTTTTTAAAGGGGAGTATTCATTTATGCTTTGAACTTCATATTAGGTAAGTGACAGCAGCATGCTAAAGTATTCTTGTCTAAGCTGTTAATATGAATACAACACCCAAAGAAAAACATTCAATCACTCTCTGCTCTTGACTGAATGACTTATTAATTTAATTGGAATAAATTTCTTACTTGAAAGCTGCAGTTGAATACTCTTTCAAGTAGATAAACATAGCAGAATGTGTAAAGAGATAAGAGCCTATCTAATAGGGCAGATTCCATCACTAGTCATGGGTGGAATCTGTTCCAGAGTGGAGTTAAATTGAGGTACATTCCTGAATGGCTCATCTTGAGACACTTGCTTCACTTCTATTTATAAATTATATCTTGTGGGCTCATAGGATAGAAGATCTGTTAGATGCACACTTCAGAATCTCATACTACTTAGCCCACATTCTGTTTTTTTCACATACTAAATAAATACTAGGGAAGTATGTTACCAATATACGCATCAATAATTTCTGATTAACGGGCAATATAGCTAACAGAGAGGGTGGATATGTCTTTACTATTATGGGATTTTATGCACCGAGTAGACATGTAATTATGTTTAAAAATAATAAGAAATGCAATTTTGCATAATAGATCCTTTTTAATGTTGAATTTAATGTTGGTCAATGCATTTAGGCATGTAGACATGCTCAAGATGATCTGCTGCAGTTCATACCGAGCATCAGAATGGGGAAGAAAGGTGATTTAAGTGACTTTGAAACGGGCTGGTCTGAGTATTTCAAAAACTGTTGATCTATCACGCACAAGAGAAAATATCCAGTGAGCGGCAGTTCTGTGGGCGCAAATGCCTTGTTGATGCCAGAGGTTGGAGGAGAATGGCCAGACTGGTTCGAGCTGATTAGCCACTCGTTACAATAGGTATGCTTAAAAGCACCTCTGAATGCACAACATTTCCAACCTTGAGGCGGATGGGCTACAGCAGCAGAAAATCAGACCAGGTGCCACTCCTGTCAGCTAAGAACAGGAAACTGAGGCTACAATTCACACAGGCTCACCAAAATTGGACAATAGAAGATTGGAAAAACATTGCCTGGACTGATGAGTCTCAATTACTGCGACATTGCCGAGTAGGGTCAGAATTTGGCATCAACAACATGAAACCATGGATCCATCCTGCCTTGTATCAATGGTTCAGGTTGATGGTGGAGGTGTTGTAATGATGAGATGGACCCTTTGTACCAACTGAGTATGGTGTCAACGCCACAGACTATCTGAGTATTTTTGCTGACCATGTCCATCCCTTTATGACCACATTGTACCCAACCTGGTACTAATAAGGTGTACCTAATAAAGTGGCCAGTGGGTGTATATATACAGTAGGCATACAGTTCAATTGATGAAAAGAATTAAACTGAAAAAGATTATTGTTGGTGATTTGTGAGTACCCTCATTAAATATCCAAGAGCAATATTTTAGATCTATTTTAACTCCATTAACTATTTTTAAAACATTGACATAAAGATGTTGCATCTTCTGAGCAGAGTGCTAATAGCCTCTCCATGTTGCTCCTAACACTGATGCCAAAATCTGAAGAAACTCATAAAAGAGCCCCAGTGGACCAAACACCAGCCAGAGGAAGCATGGCATGCCAAGAGGTCCTCCGTCGTGTTTTAAAAGATGGAGAAGCCCCTCATAAATACTTCACAGCTTTTTGCACCTCAGAAAAGCATTTTACATTTAGGCAGAGCCAGGTAGAGTTTTTCATTCGGCCTCTGTCTCCTTGAATGAATAGTGACACTCTGGAGAAAGTAATAACTCAGGCTTTCCACAGTGTGCTCTTATTTTCACACGTTTGCGAGCTGCTTTGTCCTCCCACTGATTTATTTTGGAATAATTAATAGTCTGAGTCATTTTGAAAGAAAAAAACCTACCTTTTTCTCGCTAAATTTGAAAAGCAAAGTTTGATTGGCATTGATGGAATGCTCTTAAGATGCATTATAACTTTTTTTTCGTAAATGGCTATACAGAAATGTAGCAAGAAGTGGTTGATGACTGTAAATAGGGATAAAGAGAGTTGAGGTAATTTGTGTGGTGATTTGGGAAAGCTCAGGGGACGGCTGTCAGCGGCTGTACTCACAACACAACACCCTGAGGGATGGAAGGACATTTGGTTTTGCCCTTGATTTATTGCTGCGGAAAGTCTTTTTTTTTTTATTCATTGGTGTGTTTCACTTGCGGTACACTTGCGGAACAACAGTTCATGACTGTCACTTTTTTTTTCCAGATTTGTTGGTGTTTTGTTTTCCTCTCACTAATTTCTGAAAATAGTTTCTCATAGAGTCACAGGAAGCCAGTTTTTCCCCATCCACTTGCTAATGATCGTAAGTGACATATAATGAGAAATATGGTGCTGTATTTTAAGATGAAGCACCGCTGATTCCTTTATAGCATTGCGAGTCCCACTGGTTACATAACCGCCAATCCTGCCTCATATAAGTTGCCTTGTATTTAGCTCCACTGTAATTCTCACTGCTCTATTTGTGAACTCCAGTGCCCCGGTAAAAACTATTTTCCTCCTTCTGCACTTATTCATTCATGCACACACCTGAGGCAGTAGCGGCCCACCTTCAAACTGATCAGGCATTGTGCTTCCCTCCATTGCCCTTTCTCTTCTCTCACCACCATGTAGATTTGCTCTTTCACTGAAGCCTGCTCTATCATTCATCGCTCTCTGTTCCCAGGGCTCATTAACAAAGCGATCCACCTCCCATGATCTTGCCCACCTTTAGCTGTTTTATCACTCGCGAGACAACTGATAGGAAAAAAATCCAACATCCAATTTACATTCTTTGTCAGCCGAGAGAACTCTGTGCTTTTTTTTGCATTTGCACTTGGCACATTTGTATTCTAATAGCCTGGATGTGTTCCATACACATGCATGATCATTCCCAAATACCTGATGGCTCTTAGAAGATGGGCATGCATCTTTTTAATGTTATTTATTCACGCACACTTGTTTCAGATGTGGTATCAACTGACCATCAAGAATCTGTTTCATTAACAATAAGAATCCAGCGCAGAGGTGAGAGACTTTGCACATTCATTCCTCGTTTACGATGCGAAAAGTTAATGGAGCAGCATGCTCAAAAGTGTGTCGGCGAGCAGCTCGATCAGATCAGCAGGGGGTGGCCGTCTTTCTGCCGGAGAAGTCAATACCGCCCACTCTCCCATAACCCCCTGCTTCTGCTGGGGTCAGAGTTCTGGACATCGGCTGCTCTGTGAACGGGCCGACCCAGCGGGTATCTAATTTAATGAGAGCGAAAGAGTGAGAGAGGACCAGATAGAGAGATATAAAGACAGTTTGGAGGATGAGCTTAAGGAATTTTATAAGCCAATTACTGCTCAAATACTTTAAGGCCACTACGTCGCACCTCAACTCTTCTAAACTCTCTGAAGGTCTTTATTCTTCTCATTATCTCTGCGCATTGTTGGAGTGCTTTTGTTCTATAATGCCACGACAAGCTGAAGAGCTTTATCTACACATTTCGGGGGGTACTAGAAGAAGCCAACAGTCCTGGATAACAAGCACACATAGGAAAGTTTACGCACATAAATAAACACACAAATACACCAGTGCAGAGAGAAGGAAAATGATTTATGTGGGGAGGTTTGTGTGTGCGCTCTGGGGGCATGGAGAGACCCAGTGGGGGTTGTTGGCAGGTCTAAATTACCTTTATTAGAGCCAACGTCTGCAGCTAACACTGCTGTTACTCAGAGAGAGGATCAGCCTGTCCCCTCAGAGCAGCCCACCTCACAAAGCTACCACACACACACATACAAGGACCCAATACTGTACAGCTACTCCTTTGAGATTTTCATGCATTAATGCAAGACCAAATCAACTAATGATATCACAAATCACATGAGCATTACAATTATCACTAGATCATGCCAGAAATGGCATAGCAGTTAAAGGAGTTCTTCAGCCAAACATGAAAAATAAAAACATTTACATCATGCTGTTTCAAACTTGCATGATATACATTGTTATGTTGAAAAATCAAACGTTTTAAGGGCTTTCTCACAGAAAGCACATGCTTTTTGGTTTTACAGGAATCAGGTTTGCTGGCTACACCAGCTCATAATTCAGAACAGGGTCTAATCCAGCACAATTGGAACTGTTGTACTAATACATGCCATTGGAAACACCAGCACAGAATAAGTGGCTAGTTTCCTTTTTATACAATAAGAATTTTCACATTTCTTTTTGCTATACAATTAATATATGAAGAGTTCAGATGCAAAAACCTCTAAGAGCCATCTGAATTCTTCTCCTTAAATTACCATTTTTCTGTGTTTAAGTTGAGTAATTTGCTTTTTATGTCAATTAATATGCTATTATTATTGCCTTTAATGTAAAATAAGTAAACATAAATAGACTCAGAGAAGGCATTTAGAGGATTTTGCATCTGAACTCTTCATATGTAAAGATACTAATGTCACTTCAGCTTCAAATAGGGCAAATCCATAAAAGCATTATATCATACTACACATCTCCAAATGTAAGTCACTTTTAATCGTCCTCCGCTACTGTGCTTCACACATCATTAATCCACAGACATAATCAAATCTATAAATGGAATTGAGTGACTGACAGCTAAAATATCTCAATCTGCTTTATTTTATCTCACACCAGGCATTTTTCCACCCTGAAGCTTAATAGCTGTTGGTCACTGTATGTTTGCAAAGTAAAAACAGCAACATTATTCAAATATTTCTTCAAAACACAAACATATTGCCAACCTCTTCTGGAATGGCAACTTTAAAACAATGCTTTTGATCCAACATTGAAATGACGAAAGCTTCCATGCCTGCAAAATGAATAGCCAGCCTATTCTTCCATTACAAGTATCTATGTGCAGTACTTTTGTGAACCTCTTGACATTTCCCCGCACTTCCTCTCGGTTAAGAGCCAACCACTTCCCCATGTAAGGATCAGGCATCATGATGGCTTTGTTCCCCATACAGCATCCTACAGATTGTACACTATCCTGTATGACCTTTCCAGGCATGTGCTTTCCAGCCATCACCAAGGAAACAAAACATGTTCAAATTGGGTGCTGATTCACTCAGGCCGTCATGCTACTCACAGGGAACTGTTGCAGAAACCGAAGAACCGAGAATGTTTGGCAAACCCACCATGAAATGTAGCCAGTTGTGTTTCCAACCACACCTGAACCGAACCTCGTGTAGATATACAGGCCCACTGTGTTTTTCAAACCCTTAAATCCTGACATGCACACATTTACTGAACCCTTCTCTCTCTTGCATTCTCGTCAAGCTGAACAACTGCCAAATCATAGACCAGTTAAGAACATTCAGACATTTCAGGTACAAGTGAAATGAGACAGCGAAAGCAGCTGTCTAAACATATTACTCTACAGCACAAGCACACACTCTTTCCAGTTACTAATACCCAATTCATGAGCTGAGGCGAATGGACAATCTTAGAGCTATTTAAACACAAAAACGTGAGTCACGATGAATGAATTGGTATTTACACTTGACACATAACAACAACCTTTTAAAGAGCTTCTGAATAAAGCACAAACAGATCAATACAGGACATCTGTACAGTCTTCTTTCAAAAGGTCTTTGTATGGGGCATTGATTACACAACATGTCGGTAATTAAATTTTCACAGAATATACACATTCAAAGCAATAACTGCGACCAACAATTCTCTGGTTTTGTATCATCTTGTGAAAGGGTTTAAGAAACAAACAAAAATGGGTATATACATTATAGGGCTGTTCTTGAATGACATAAAGGTTGTTTATTGGCATTGTTGGTTCCTAGATGGAAAAGTAAATAAAATGTTCTTCACATATAGAAAAAAAATGATTCTTTTAAGAAAAAAAACAGTGAAAGAGAGTGTTGAGTAATAACGCGTTACTAGTAATGTGTTACTGTAATGGCATTACTTTTGACAGAACTAATACTGTAGTGCATTACTTTTGAAATATATTAACTCTGTTATCATTACAATTTGATGCGTTTGTCCGTTACTTTCAATGTAAAAAATAAATCCGTAAAATTTACGGTAAAAAAAACGCCAGCTGTGGTTGCCAGTACTTTACAGTTAAAAATACGGAACAAACCGTAAAAGTAATTTCTCATTTTTACGGTAAACTACCGTATTTCATTAATTTATAGAGGTAATATGTCTGTATTTTGAACTACTAACATCTACACATCTTTTGTTACACAGTTAGACACGTTAACACAGCCAAATGCAGGTAGGGTTGATGCGAAAGTTACATATTGAACCAAAGCTCATCACTAACAACTTTTCCAACAAGCAGAAAAGTGCATCAGTATATAGAAGGTGCTCAGTGTCATTCACACAGCTACTAAGCACCAGTATGGTAACACACACAAAATTAAAGTCATGAAATAAATGTTTATCAACATTAGATCTAACATAAATCTCTAATGTACATCACTGATGGGGAAACAACTAAAAAGATCCATAGTAATGTCAACAAAAAGCATAAGAAGTGATGTGCCATGCAGGGAATTCTGGGAAAGTCCATTTATGGTTATTCGCCGTATATATTAAGGAAACATATCGTTAACCAGGTTACGGATTTTTACTGTAGCATTTTTAAGTTTTTTTTTTTACCGTTGAAATCACGGCAATTTTTTACAGTGTGGGAAATTAATTCATTTTGGTGGTACTCTAGCATACATCTTCCTGTTGACATTGGTGATGCATTGTGGGATTGGTGGCCGCCAACCAACCACTGAAAGGAAAGGCGCATCATGTATGAGGTGCTAGACTGGACAAAAGTCAAGCGAAAGCAGAGAGGCCGAATGCGCGCGAGGTACACCAAGTGTGCGCATGAGAGAGACTGAATGGGCTCTTGAACATATTTTTATATATTTTGTTCTACAACAGCAGATTTTGCACATTAAATATACACAACTTACTTTCAATAAGTTGCTGACATACCGCATTTAATTTGTGGTTAGTTTGAAAGTTGCTCATAGATTTCGTTTTTGAGCAGCTGTTGTGTTTTGGTTTTGTTTAAAATGCATAAAATGTATGATTGTCTGTAATAGCAGTTTATTGATGCCCCGTTTCACCAAATTGATTCTGAATGATAATTCAGATTACTTTCATTTATTTCATAAAGGTTTTGTTGCTAGTTTTCATACTCAAGCTGTGAAGGAATATGTTTAAGGGTGAAATACGACAACTTTTATGATACTGAAGCAACTTTAGTTTTTGCTTTTTTTGTTTCGGAATATATTATTCAGCTGGTTTATCACCTCGTGATATTTACATTTTTGTACTGCTGGTCTGACTTAAATGAATTAGTGTTTAAAAATTACTTACTCTGTCTTGTGTTTTAGTTGTGAGAATGCAAATTAAGTAAAACTGTGAAGTTGATCAACAGTGTATTCTCCACGCAGCACTGAAGGAAGGTTATAAGGGCATTAAAGGGCATAAATTAAAAACGTTGTTTGGAAAAGTCACTCAAAACTGACTTTTAACAGTAATGCATTACATTTGGTGTAAGTAATCGATAAAGTAATTGAGTTTTTGAGTCTTTTTGAATGAAGTAACTAGTAACTAACTAGTTACTATTGAGTAACTTGGACAACACTGCTGAAAGATCTCTGCAAAACCTTTAAATGGTTTTTCTATGGCATCTCTCCAAAAACAAAAAGAATTAAGAGTGAATCATGAGTATTGAGTAAATCATGAATTATGAGTAAATTGTTTGGATTATTGGGTGTTTGGTGTCAAATTTCTGCTATTATGTTATTTGAGTGATATGTTGCAGGACAGTAGGGCTTGATCATGTTTTATTACAAAAAAGTTTTTAATTTTGTGATAACTTTAAAGCAAATATTTGTGTTAACCAAGGCAAGTCCCATTATTAATCTTTGTGTTGCACAAATTACTTCTCAAATTTTTTGGTTTAAAAAGAAGTGGATTGCTGCTACCTTTTTCAGTAATCAAGTCTGACTACATTTGTGGACAATAAGGTTCCCCTAGACTTTGAACCCCTTGTTACACATGTTCAATGTACTTGTATTTACAATTATTAATGATTATAACTAACCTTAAACCTAACCCACATTCCAACTCTGACTGTACAGTAAGTACATGTCATTATATAATATTTCTCAGTAGTTAAATGAATAGCTACACTGTATCAAGGTCAGCTTAAAATAAATCTGAGGGCTAATGTGTAACCATCTAGAATAAAACCACATTAGTTTTATCCCAGCTTTCCCATAGCGTTGTTTTAATTCTCTCTGAATCCATTGCATCCTGGTTCTTTATTCTTAAATGTTAATTTCTCTCTCTTGTGTCTCTTTCTTTATAGCCATGCATCTCTTTGGACTGAATTGGCAGCTGCAGGAGACGGAGGGCTATGCTTTTGAGAACGGCCAGGTCAAATCTGACTCCACAGCAACCAACGCAGTTACTGCCCTGTCTACTGAGAACAGTAAGGGTCAACCACACAAACACCCGCTCACGCACAAATGCAGAATACAGCATAGGCACAATCCGCTCAAGCCCCTTTTCTAGCACAAAAAACACATTTGCATTTAGTAAACAGGCAGAAGAACACACGCACAGTAATAGGCAAGAGAAAATTACCAAACAGACTCACTCCTACACAAGTACACCTCTAGGACCCTCTGCCATGAAGACCCACACTCCCTTAAATAAACATAACTGGAGCTAAACAAACACCCTAACCAGACCCTCCTCCTGAGCCGCAAACACACCCACACACAAATGGAAATCACACACTCCAAAACCATTTTGTTTGCACTATGCCATCTTTACTGGCACTCGGATGTGCTTTTCAGTGATCTGGGATGAGCATAAACCTCTCAGTGTGTTTGAGAGCAACAGGCTTACATTCCTCAGCATTTAAACACTAGTCTTACAGTATCAGGGCGGCTGCTTTGATGTGCCGGCTGTCATGGCGCTTGCAGACACGTCCTGGAACATTCTGGGAATCAGGATGATGAGCCAAAAAACACATTTAGGTGAAGATATGAAGTTCAAAGAAGAGAGTGTTTTAATGGGAGTATATGATAGGGCTGTGTGTGTGCAGAATGCACAATAAATGGGGTTTGAGATTGTCTGAACCATTCAGACCAGGAATTCAAGTGGTGTGGATTCTGAGATGCCCTGGCATTCCACCCAGAATCTTTCTCTCTTTTTTATATCCCTCTTCCCTCTCCCTCCTCTCTCTGTCTGGGCTCTTGAAAGAAGGATTCACTCTGTCCCTAATATTAGCTGCCACACAAACCCACTGACCAGTGAAATGGAGTGCCATTTTATTGTGCACTCAGGAACATTCACAAGCTACACTCACACAGCAGCAGAATAAGACTCTCTGTCAGTTTTCTATTGTGCTAAATACAGTTAAAGTCATGCTTAGCATGGTTCTAAACATAACTACCAATTTTCATTATTAACACCTGTATTTTAAGTGTGAGTGCAGTGAATCTGTGCTGTGTGTTAATACACTGTAATCTCACAAGGCTGCAATTATAGTCTCGCTGCAAAAAGTGAATTTCTTACACATTATTTTGTCTTCTTTTCCGATATATATGTTTAAACATTGTCATAATGAAAGGGAAATAACCTAAGATATTTTATTCTGTATTGTGATCCAGGTAAAAAAGCCTTACAGAAAAACCAAATGTTCTTCGCCTGTTTAATCAGATGTTAAAATCACACTTTAAATATGTGGAACACATGTGAAACACTAGAACATTGGAGCACATTAGTGAACATTAGATTAGAGCACATGAGAGTATGTAGCCACATTTGGAAAGCCACAAAACCATAGCTTTCACATGTGTTTCATGTGCATTTCACTCACTCACTTAGATTTCAGATGTGCCGGGTTAGACAGACACTTCACCACTAGCCACTTTGGCTGGTTGAAAAAATAATTCAATTGTAGTTTTCTTAAAAGCAGGGTTCGAGATTCTGATCCGGAAGCAGCATGACTGACAAAAATAATTGTGTTTGCACAAGAAAAAGAAAGCAGGTGAATACCGAATGAGAGGATGATCATTCGCGCACACAAGTGATGTGATGCGTGGGACTGTTTAAAAAGCACTCCTTTTTACTTGCGCAAAGCAACTGTGCTTAGAGGAGATGCAACTGGTGCAATCGGTTCTCTTTGAAATAGACTAGACAAAAAGCAATGATCGTGCACCCACATTCCAGCTGCTTTCAAGAGCTCAAGATTTAAAAAAAAACATGCAATCGAAGTCAGAATTATTAGCCCCCCTTTGATTTTTTTTTTTTTTTTTTTTTTTTTTAATATTTCCCAAATTATGTTTATGAGAGCAAGGAATTTTCACAGTATGTCTGATAATATTTTTTCTTCTGGAGAAAGTCTTATTTGTTTTTTTCGACTAGAATAAAAGCAGTTTTTAATTTTTTATGAACCATTTTAAGGTCAAAATTATTAGCCCCTTTAAGCTATATATTTTTTTGATATTCTACAGAACAAACCATCATTATACAATAACTTGCCTAATTACCCTAACCTGCCTAGTTAAGCTAATTAACCTAGTTAAGTCTCTAAATGTCACTTTAAGCTGTATAGAAGTGTCTTGAAAAAAATCTAGTAAAATATTATTTACTGTCATCATGGCAAAGATAAAATAAATCAGTTAGAAATTAGTTATTAAAACTGTTATGTTTAGAAATGTGTTGAAAAAAAATCTCTTCGTTAAACAGAAATTGGAGAAAAGAATAAACAGGGGGGCTAATAATTCTGACTATATATATATATATACAACGGTTGCTGCTTTCGCTTCGACTATTCTATGAACAGATTATTAATGAGCCCAACATTAACCATGTACACGCAATTAATATGGTTTAATTATCTTTTTTTTTTTACAATAACATTACTTTAATGTGAGATTAACTCCCCATTTATGTGTAGTTAACTGGTGATCTGGGACCTTTAGCCAGGATTACTGTGCATATTTTAAATACATGACAATAACTTTTTTTTAAATGTCACAAAAAAGTGAAATGAATGAGGAGGCATCTGGACATAACACAAAATCTAAATCAAGTCATTTTAGCATGTCAGTCAAATATGTGCAAATCAAATATATTTTCCCAACAACAAAATTGTGGCCAGTGAAAATAGCAAGTGGCTAGTAATGTTGAAAATCTAAATCAAACAAGTTCAAAAAATGTCAAGCTCTGCATATATATAAAAATATAATGACATAGATGTGTCTTTCATAATAAAAAATACACATTTGGAAATAGGCATATTTTATTTTATGCCAACTGTACACCCCTTAAATCTACATTTGCTTAAGTTGTAAAATTGCATTTAAAAAATATGCTTTTGAATAAATCTATCACAGATAAGTGAGTTTATGATTGAAACAGGAAAAATATCTGTTAGTGGTGTAAGAGAAAATATCTTTAATTTTTAATAGTTTATTTTTCTTTCCGCAAGATCATTTTCCTTTTTAATCATCATAAAATGTACTTTTTCACATTTTTGGGTTTTAAATGTTTCTGTCATACAGCCTAATGCATCTCATGCATGTGTTTTTTTCATGTACAGTCTGTTGTTTCACAGAAACACAGATATGTTTAATATAAGAGCTTTCCATTCATTCCATGTCTGTCCTCCAGATCTGCTCCCATCAGTTTTGTCGTCTGGTCATGACCCACATGCTGCGCTCTACACTAAAAATTGAAAACCACTGTCAGCTAATTAAGCTTTGACGGATGAACTCGCACCTCGACTTATTTATTAAATAACACCGTGTCAGTTGTGATAAGCCATGGCGCTGTTGTGGAAGTCACTATCTTTAATATTTACTGTCACTATGGCTACCAACATGAGAACAGAATGGGGGCTGACTTCTGCTATTCATTTATACATTGATTTCTGTTATTCAACTCACTCCTGTAAGCTGTAAGGCATCCTGAACACCTGTTCTGATAAATGGTGTGTAAATTCAGCTGTCAGTCTTAAACATAGACAGTGTGAATGTGTACACTGATTGTACATGCAGCGCACAAAGAAAACTGCGTGCTTTCACTAATGCATGCCTGCCAGAATCTGACTGCAATAGCATTTGTAAAGCTCGTAGCATTTAAATTAAAATATGATATGGTAAAATAAACTAATTTGTAAAGTAAAATATTTGTATTATTTTGTAACCTCCAAATGTGACAGATTCAGTAGGTATTCTGTCTACTGTTGCAAATGCATATTTAATTAGTTTTCATTGTGGGTGGAGCTACACAGGGTGCCACTACCAATAGTTCTTTAGTTCTTGCCATAGCTGTGCCAAAGTAAAAGATTCACATCAAAGCCCTGATATACTTAAAGTTATTTCTTCATTCTTTGTTAAGGGCAAAAGGTAGTTTGAAAATATGGTTTAATGATTTATCGCTCCACACTGCATTAGGTGAAGTCGTACATTTGTCAAGCTGTTTGTATGTCCCCTAAACACAACAACGATGGTGGCTGTGAGAGAAGAACAGTTTCATAAGCATCTGAGCTGGGCTGTATTCATCTGTCGAAACAAACTCAAAAACATATTTAAAAAAGGTAATGTCTGTCTAATTTTGTTTGAAATGGTTGTGTTTCAGTTTATTCTTCAATTTGGTTTGAAGTATACTGAGGTCTTTAAAGGTGCTGTATGTAAGTTTTTGACTTTTCTAAAGCATAAAAATGCCATATGTTTGCAGATGCTAAGTAAACATTCTTGTTTATCTGAAAAACAATGCTGAAGTCAAATATTCTGCTTTTAATATGTGCGTTACGTGTCGGAACAGCTGTCTTTGTTTTGGTTCTTTTAACCCACCCAGTGCCAGTTTAGCCAATCATATTTTAGCACCCAGGGTTGCCTTGTTGGAAAACCGCGTATTTCATTCAGTCAGTCTGGAAGGCTCTCAAAGTGTGTGTCAATGACCAAAAATGCGACCTCTGATGGACAGTAGTCATCCCAAAATGAGACACAGATTCTGAGTTCCACATGAAGTGGTTATTAATTAACAAATAATATAAATATTCAGAACGTAAACATTAGGTGAGCAGGTTACATTGTAACCCAGTGTCCTAACAACACGCTTCGTGATGAGATACGCAGCAGTAAGCAATTTGGCTGTTTGCACCAGACGAAACACGACAGAAATTTAAACACAGCCATTCAGAAGCACAGAATATGCACTCACTGCACTCCAACAAAATGGTAAGGTTAATAATCTAATCAATACGTAGTAACTCTCTTTAACATTAATAAATGTAGATGGTAAATCACTGATATGTGTTGGTTTACAGTGAGTCTAGTTCTTAAGTTCAATTTCAAAGATTTATTTTATTTTAAGATCTATTTATAAGATCTGAGGTGAACTATCTGCTCCTGCTTTCAGTAGTATGGCAATAAACGTGATGGAAAATGACATTCAAACTCACATTATAAGCATTTAACACTGAATAGAGCACATGAGGAGTACCTGAGGTAAACATTGTTATTTTATCATGTTGTTCAGCTGCAAGAAATAGAAGCCATTTCTAAAATCTAAATTTCAGGTGTTGGTTAGTACAAAAACTCAATTTAATATGGAAAATATTCCTTCTATCACATGCCTTTAGTCTAGATAGTCAGGCTCGTTCCTGTTGATGCCAATCTGGCAACCTGCGCTTGTGCATGTTTTGGACCAGGCTTGCAATACCAAGTTTAACCACTGGGTGTCAAACTTACATACTGCACCTTTAAAATACAGCTTTTGTACAGCATTAAAATAGCTTTTGTTATTCAACACAGCATAAGATGATTAAAAGCATATGCTAAATAACCGAAATGATAAGAAATAAATAACTTCACATAAATAGGTGCTATCATTTTCTCCCACCCACAGGCAGGTGTATTCCCACTAGGTCTTCCTCACTTAAGAACTAATTCAAGCACTCACACACTCATGCTGTGAAGATAGATGGCCATTTGTTTGAAGGCCATTATGATGATGCGCCATACAGTAATGTGTTTGTTCTTGAGGTGATGGACGTGTCCGCGCTTTCAGTGATGCAGCATGTTTTGCATCGGTTATAGGATATTTTCATGCTCTACCATGCCATCAGCAGAGTTAGGAAATTGGATGTGCTTTTATGAATTGGTCATAAATTACAGGTAAATTGATCGTGATGCAGTTATATAGGCGTCAGTGGCTGTTTAGTAACACAGCAAAGGAGAAGTCATTCATCTCCGCTTAAGCAGCAGTGACACAATCAGGTTAAGTTTATTTCAGCAGAATTTGCATTCAGCTTAGTCTGTCTTTTGTTTCTGGGCTCAAGCTGCGTCTTGCTTTTTCTCTCACTGAAAGAAATAAAAGATGTCTATGCCATTGAGTGCAGAGCAATGTTATTGTATTAAGAGGGCAAGAAAATTTGCAATGGCAAAAAGCTTCCAGCGGTGGGTCTTTAGTCTGCTGTGAGGGCCAAACAGAATGACGGGGGTCCTGTAGAAGAGCAGCTAGTTAATGAAGCCATCAGCAATGCGTACAATCACACGGCTTACTCTCAATCAATACAGACAGCAGCAACACCCCCAGCTCCTTCAGTTAACCTTGATCTGTGCGTGCGTGTTCCCAGCAACAACACCACCGACGCTGTCTGTGAAGGACTGGTCACACATTTATATAGACAACAGAGGAAAACCTACAATTATTAAATGTGTACAGTATACATGTACACATATATGTTTGTGCACCTGTAACTTTGTTGTTTATTTTGCGTCTATTCTTCTTCAAGACTTAATGACATGAATATTAGATCCACTGCATTTTTAGAGTCACCTGCTCTTGGCAGAGTTGGCTAAATAGCAGATATATACAAGTTTTCGTAGTACATTTATAGAGTAGCAGACAGTACAAAATTTTGGGGTTAATTTAAATATGTATTAAGTGCTATGCAGGTAAACCTCACTCCTCTGACCTCTAAAGGTGCTCTAGTGACAGAAGCTAGAGGCCATGGTCTTTAACCTCCTTGTTAGAGCAACCGACTCCCATAGAAAGAATCAACGCTTCGATACCAGCTCAGACAGGGTTGGGTGCAGCAGGACCGGTAGGTTACACGTGGGGGCTCGTCCGGGATGGAAGTGAGGTTTAGGGGGGTGAGTGTAATGGAGGCAAGCTAGCGAAGTGCTATGCAGCGACTTACTATGATTACTTTTTAATTGATCACAAATAAAGTATAAGCATGATTGTTTTTACAATTTAAGTGCATGTGAACCCTCAATACAACCCTCATGTTCAAAAATCTGAATCAGAATCTTTATTGTCATTGTACAAGATACAAGGAAGTTTACATTTGCCCTTTATTAAATGCAGTCCGAATTGTCTAAAACAGCAACAATAATAACAAGAGGTAAAGAGGTAACAATAATTATAAAAGTAGTAACAATACAATGTTAGAAGTGCAGATAAAGTGGCAAGTGCATTTTCTAGCAGCTTTCAAGTTCAAAAATATGTAAAATGTTGGCCAGAAAGGCATACAATTTAATGTCCTTGAGTAGAAACCGTGCGTAGTCTGTGCAACTGGTATATTTTGAAAATAGCCACAAATCAATGGTTTAATGGTGGAAATGATTAATTTTTTTATGCCTAAAACCGTTATAATCTTAATTCTCATCTTCTAATTGATGCTTATGGCTTATGATATGTTTTATGAAGCTATGAAGCCACTTCTTTAGTAATTGGAGTCTTGGAACCATATACAGTATGTCTTTAATGTCTTATTTAACATTGATTTGATCCATCCGTATCCTCTTTGTCCAATTAGAATGAGAGTGTTGTTGAAATACCGAAAATGTTGTTCATGTTGTTAATGTAAGCTAATTAAGCATTCTGACACAGGAAATACAACACTTCTCCTAATGTTATATGGATTTTTTACTATAAATAAAAAATCTGTTTTTGTCCTCTTAAATGAACTGGAACTAACCGCAGAATAATTATACATAACAACAAACCGTGACCTCTGTCTGTAAACACATCTTATAGAATCTTTTCCAGTTAATTAACACATTATTTCGCTATTTCATGAACCATTTATCCTCACAAGTATGCCCCTGCAAGCTTTTGTCAAAATTAATGTTTTTCCAACAAGATTTTGAGACATTTCATCTGCACAAGGTGAAAAAACTGCCCACACACAGACACACGAATAGAGCAAAATACAGCAAATCTACATTGACACATACAGTAGGGCCTTATCATACACATGGTGCAATGCGGCACCAGGCACAACACAAGTGTTTTATTTTATTTTTATTTATTTATTTTTGCTAATTTATGCTCGGTGCAAGTATCATTTTCCCATTCTGCACCATGTGGTTTAAATACAGGGTGGGCCATTTGTATGGATACACCTTAATAAACTTATTGGGAATTTCAAGAAAAAGCAATAGTGTGCTTTGTTTTAACGTAACTTTATTCTTTCATGAGTTATTTACAAGCCCCCTCACATATACTAATGTGCCACAAACAGGACGTTAATATCACCAACCATTCCCCTTTTATTACGGTGTATCCATATAAATGGCCCACCCTGTAGAAAGTGTTCAAGTGAAGGTGGCATGGTGGCTCAGTGGTTAGCAATCTCACTTCACAGCAAGAAGGTCGCTGGTCGAGTCCCGGCTAGGCCAGTTGGCATTTCTGGGTGGAGTTTGCATGTTCTCCCCATGTTGGCGTGGGTTTTCCACACAGTCCTAAGACAGTACAGGTAAATTGAATAAACTAATTTGGCAGTAGTGTTTGTGTGTGTATGTGAGAGTGTATGGGGGTTCCCCAGTGCTGGGTTGCAGCCGGAAGGGCATCTGCTGCATAAAACATATGCTGGATAAGTTGCAGTTCATTCCACTGTGGTGACCCCGGATGAATGAATGAATCAATGTTAAGGGGAATTTTTTATTTATTTATTTATTTATTATATAGAACATGTTAGTGAAATGCACCTGTATGCAGGTCCATGCATCTGTTCTTATTACATATACCAGGACACACAAACATCTTTAATTAAGTGAAAGGATCTGAATCGTTCAATAATCACTTATAAAGTCCAACATGTAAATTCAATTATTCATTTATTTTCTTTTCGGCTTAGTCCCTTTATTAATCTGGGGTTGCCACAGTGGAATGAACCGCCAACTTATCCAGCATATGTTTTACGCAGCGGATGCCCTTCCAGCTGCAACCCATCTCTGGGAAACATCCATACACACTCATACACTACTGACAATTTAGCCTACCCAATTCACCTGTACCACATGTCTTTGGAAACCCATGCGAACGCAGGGAGAACATGTAAACTCCCCACACAGAAACAACACTGACCCAGCCGAGGCTCGAACCAGCGACCTTCTTGCTGTGAGGTGACAGCACTACCTACTGCGCCACTGTGTCACCCCCACAATGTAAATAGTAAATTCAAAATGGTAAGACTGCAACTCTCTCCTGAAGGTGAATGGTAGATGAGACTCTTGGTTTAATGCTTGTTAGGCCCAAAACACACCCATAACTTATTAACACCAACGAACACGGAGCTTCAACATCAATGCTTGATGGAGGGCATGTCCGAAGTGTGGCCGAGGCGATCGTCATAGTAGCATCAGCCTATGAAATTATAGTCTGCAATCGGCTACTGTCTGAGCTGGGGTATTTGCATAAAGCAATCTGATTGGTTGATGCTTTCATTGGCTTGAAAAGTTGAAAACTTCTGCAGTGAGCAATGCCGTTGAAGCGGTTTCGGCGGATCCACAATTCAGTTGACGTCACACATTCAAAGTCATTGGGAAGCGTCGACTCTGACGCCCTGTGTGAATGGGGCATAAGCCCTGTATGATGTTCAGGTAATAAAATTGGTACAAGTCTTTGTTGTATATCAGACTTCTTGGTCTTGGCTCATTTTCTATAAATCATAATCATGTTTCAATGACCATGCACTGTATACCTCCCTGCACATTTATATTATGTACAGGATATTAGAGTCTAATAGACCCATGGTAAAGTGTTGAAATTGTAGGTGTGTAACATCTGTTAGCATCTTTAGACCAACCATTTTCCCATGCTTAAAATAGCAAAAGTGGATTTGGACATGCACTTAGTGTACCTGTGCACTTTAGACACGTGATTAAATCGTTCAATTAGAATTCAATCGTTCCCATGCTCTTACTGACAGACTGAACATGCTGTACATCACATGTAGCAATGTTTGACTTGCATACCTGCTGTAGACCCTTTGAAATATCTACACACTCTCACTCATTTGTCCACCTCTTCTTCCCCATTGAAGAAATAGCAAGTAATAACTGAGCTGAAGACCAGCCGTTGTCAAATGCAGTTCACCTTTCTTTGAGAGACAGGTGACCCAAAACCACTCACTCCATAGCAGAGCTTCAAGTTTGTGTGTGTGTGTGTGCGTGTGTGTGTGTGTGTTTAAAGCAGGGACAATAGCCTCGGTGCAGCTTCTGTCCTAAATGACAGGATGTGCTTTAGATTACCTGCCTCTCTTCAGATGTGCATGCGTTCTTGTGCAACCAGGACTGTAGGGAATGACATTAGCATATGAGGGCTTGCTGTTTTTTAAGAGATTGATTTCCATAAACACTGCGAAATGAAAGCAGTCCAGCCATTTTAATTTTCAGAGCATAATTTGCAGTACTCCGCACTCTCCTTTGTATTCAAACACACACCCTTCAGAGACTTCGCCATCCTCACACAGATGTATAAAAGCTGAGTTCTTGCACTCGAAACTGAATTTAATCCTATTTTTTATCTCCTGTGCCTGGAGGTGGAACGTAATGTTGCATTTAGCATTGTTTCGCAGGGCCTTATTTATGCGCTGCACCATTCCGAAACAAATCATCTGAGCGTCTGTGTATTCAGTCCCTATGCAGTAACTAAGAGAGGCGAGCATGACACGCTCTTAATGAATATACCACCACTTCGCCTAATGCACACACGCAGATGCACTTCCACAGGCTGCAGTGAATTAAAAACTGCTCAAGTGACTTTTCTGAAAGTCATAAAGAGGCGCTAAATCTGCAGCTGAATGTGTTTGGAACAAGGGAAGACACTTGGCAAAATCGCACGTGGTGATGTTAATATCTCACAGTGCCCATCAGAAATGGTGTGAGAGAGAGAGAGACGGGTGATGAAAATGAAAGCATATGGATGAAGTGTTGAGAAGGGAGTGAGTAATAGGTATGAAGTGAGAGAGGCAGAAACAAATGAATTAAAAGGGAAATTGAGGACAGGTGGAGGGCAGAGAAAGAGGGAGAGAGGAGATCGATCATATTAAAGTGTCTTGAATTTAGTCTCATACTGTTTGTACCAATAGGGATGTGCATCAATGTTGGAAACAATTGGTGGGGGGGCGTCTTTGTTTTGTCGTTTGCACTGAGAACCAGGGGCATAGCAACCGGGGGGGACGGGGGGATACGTCCCCCTCACTTTTAGAGACAGGTGATTAATAATTATATGAACTTAAACTTGTGGATCTCATATAGCCCCCAAGAGACTTCCTCAGAGACTTTGGTCCATATTGACATGATAGCGTCACGCAGTTGCTGCAGATTTGTTGATTCAAGGCAGGATGGGTCCATGCTTTCATGTTGTTGACGCCAAATTCTGTACCATCCGAACAATACCATCCGAATGTCGTAACAGAAATCAAGACTCATCAGACCAGGCAACCTTTTTCCAATCTTCTATTGTATAATTTTGGTGAGCCTGTGCAAATTGTAGCCTCAGTTTCCTGTTTTTATCTCACAGGAGTGGCACCCGATGTGGTCTTCTGCTGCTGTAGCCCATCCGCCTAAGGGTTTACCGTGTTGTGCATTCATAGATGCTCTTCTGCATAGTTTAGTGGTAGCGAGTGGTTATTTGAGTTACTTTTGCCTTTCTATCAGCTGGAAGCAGCCTGGCCATTCTCCTCTGACCTCTGGCATCAACAAGGCATTTGCATCCACAGAACTGTCGCTCACAGGATATTTTCTCTTTTTTGGACCATTCTCTGTAAATCCTAGAGATGGTTGTGCGTGAAAATCCCAGTAGATCAGCAGTTTCTGAAATACTCTGACCAGCCCGTCTGGCACCAACACCCATGCCATGTTTAAAGTCACTTAAATCACCTTTCTTCCCCATTCTCATGCATGGTTTGAACTGCAGCAGTTCGTCTTGACTGTCTACATGCCTAAATGCATTGAGTTCTGCCATGTGATAGGTTGATTAGAAATTTGCGTTAACAAGCAATTGGACAGGTGTACCTAATAAAGTGGCCGTGAGTGTATAAACCAAAGATATAATTTCAAAATGTCCTCAGTTGTGTTTAAAAGAAGAAAACAACAATATTGGTATTTTAAAAAACGAGAGTGAGTAAATTTGTATATACGATTTTTAGGTATACAATAGCAATTCATTATTTCTTTAAGTGAATCTATTAAATAAATGGGTCATTGACAATCAGTTGTTTGATCCTCAGCAAATTCGCGTTTTTTTTTACAAATTAGGTGGGCAAATGATTTAATGACTTATTTATCAAGACCACTGAATGAATCAGCCATTTTAATGAATCAGTTGAACGAATAATTAATTGACTCGCTCATTAAAATGGTGACTTGCTGTCACCTTTTTGCTATTTTATACTGCTGTTCTAATGTTCATTTATAGTAAAAGTCTACAGAGTTTGACCTAAACATTGTATCATAATGCTCTTTAAAAAGTGCTAAATTCCCCTGGAAATTAATTTAAACTGCACAAATTGCTCGGTGATGGAAAATGCTATCACTGATGTACATTTTTGTAATTTTGTCTACAGCAGTTCTTGACAGCACTTAGTACCCAGTTGCATTTTTAATATGATGTGTCAAGTTAAAAATAGTTCTTTTAAAGAACCTGTGTTCAGTTCCATTCAGCTACGCTCCGTCTAGCCGTTTGAAAGGAAGAGTGCCTCCAGAGTCTTGACTCTTTTGCGGCTGTGGACAGAAAGTCATTGCGTGTGTGCAGTGTTGGAGCAAATTGCTGTCTAATGAGTCGTATAGTGAGACACCGGCGAAAGTCACACCGTATCCACTGACAAAATTAAAAATGAGCCCCCTTTTTGACATGTTTGACATGTTTGTGTATAGCTGAATGGCCGTGACTGAGTACTTGAGTACAAATGCTGTCACAAGCATCTTGTCATCTGTCAACTCTCCTTTCTTTTAATTTGTTCGGGATGAAAGAGCAGTAGTTATTAGATTATTCAAATATATGCTCTCATGATACTGTTGTGTCCACAGCTAGTAATTGAAGCAGTTCAGACAAAATCTGTTATAATTATATGATTGTTATAGTATTACTATTATTATAATTGTTTACTGTATGTAAAAGACAGCTACACTATGGGCTGTCAGACTTAATGACCTGTTTTTATATATTTTGTAGTGTTGAGATTGTATGCAATTCTTTTATTCCTCCTCCTTAGCCAAAATACATCAACTTGGAGTGCTTTTCTTCAAACAATTTTATTGCGATTGGTGCCAGAAAGGCAACTTCCTCCCATCTCGATGTGCCATCGTTATCTTAAGTGAGACTGAACAGACACCTCGCTGCCTCATCAATACAAAATTCAAAAGGTTTGAAGTAAGAAAAGCAGAACCCCCCCTCCCCCACCTTGCACACCATCACGTACTGTATCAAAAGGGAAACCCCCTTTTCGTTTGTCGACACACACACAAACATTCTTAACTAATGAAACGGACCAAATCTGTATTTGGACTAAATGTGTATAATGTGTTTAATCCTGCTTAATATGTGTTTAAAATGTCATGTTTGGTATCGTAGTACTCCTTTTATATCACAACATATGATGCAGAATGCATGATAATAATTTATATGGCTTACATTCTTTGATATTGTGGGTTAAAGTTTACCCGTCCGTTCAGGGTTGATACTTATTATGCTTGTGAACAGCCCAGAGACAGGGAAAGTTTCCCGCACAACTTTTCCTCTTACCCTATTAGTCAGTCAGTCAAAAATAGGTGTGACCAACATAATGCTTAAAAACTTGACCCGAGCAAGCAATCCGGGCAGAAGGTCTCTGGCAGAACACCACCAGGGAAGACCCAGTTTCTCTACCCGTGTGACTCGCCTGAGTCCACGTTTCTTAATTTCCAGATTGCTACTCGCATGTACTCCAATCTGCACAGCAAACTCCATGCAAACGGCAAATGGACTTCTTAAGACTCCATCTTCCAAGCATCAGAGAAAAATTGCACAACATGAGAGAGAGTGATGCAAGTATTTCTTTATATGCGTTTTAGGCTGTGCTCCTTTTAAGGTGTTTATCAGTACTTGGTGGTTCTTATTAGTTGTCTGAAACTGAGTGGAATTTGCCATTCTTTTATCTCAATTCTGTATTTTCCTTGCTTTCCTGTTTTTTTTTTTTTTTTTGTGCTGTACGTTTGTTTGTTATGTGTTACACTAGTCATTAAATCACACTATAACCAACCAGTTGGATTGTCTTTGTTTTGTGTCACAGAAACGGTCACTTTAACAACAAAAGATTCTTGCTACCAGCTAATTAAAGTTTATTAAAACTTCTAAAACTATTTTTCTATTTCACAAGGAGTATAATTCCCTTTCTAAATAAATAAACAATTAAGCAGATGAAGTCATTGATATATTTATCTCGTTAAATTAACTATAAGTTAATGAATATTCATAACTAATAATAACTTGTTATTTATCATTATTATTCATAAACTGAGCTAATTTCACGACAATTTGTTCAATAAAAACTAAGACCATACATGTTTGGGTTAATTTTATTTATTAAAATATATTTGAACAATATAGTTTTGATTTACTTTGTTATTTTAACGGTTCTTTTAAAAGGCCAGCGTGTCATTTCTGTGCCAACAAAAAGAACAAATACCCTTCACTGTTTACAAAACTAGACACGCTCACAGAGACAAGTGTCATTTCTAAGGACATCCATTTCGGTGATATCTGTCAGAAAGCACTGATATTTTATATGTGGCACACAGAAAAATATGCTTACAGCAGCACTGAATGTTATTCCATGTCTTGCCCACAGAAACATGCGCACACATTTAAACAGCACAGATCAAGACGGTTTGGCAGATTGCATGGCTGAGATGAGGAGGGAAGCTCAAGAGAGAGAAATAGAAAGAGAAGTAGAGGGCTTTAGGGAGTCTTTGCATCAAGCCAAAACAAACCATCTACTTCTCTGCGATTCTCATGGGCAAATGCCAATTCGATATCCATGTCCAAGAAACACCCCAGGCATCCCTGGCACACACGGAAAGCAAATCCCTTTTCTACTGGCATTCTTTAAACGCACCATCCCCTCTTTTTTTATCCTGTGGACAATACTGTTGATCAGAGCTTCACAGATGGCTTCTCTCTCTTTGCTCCGTAGAGCATTTAGGGCCACAGGCGAGCTCACATTAAAACTAACAGTCAGCAAGTCCTCTCTAATTACTCTTTCATTCACTCCAATGTGCTCTTTATGTAGCCGGCTGACTGCATTAGCAACACGCGTGCGGTTAGTGCCCGCGTGCTATGAAATTACGCAATAATAATTAATGCAGTATTAATGGCAGCTGCTCTCCATTAGCTAGCATATGAGCATAGCCTTTTCTCCTTCTCCCATTACCGCTCCATTCCGCTGTGCTGCCTTGTAACGTGTTGTGAGGCTCTGGAATATGCCGAAGCTTCTGTTAGTGAGTTTGTTGTGCGCTTGTGTGTGTAATGTCTAGACAGGTTTCCCGCTTGTTAAAGGAAGCGCTGCAGAGTCAAATCACTTCATTTACTGTTGATCTGTTACATTACCGCAATTGGATACTCTTGACAACTGCATTTGTGGCTTCACGAAATCAGATAGGAATATTCTAAAACCTCTCAAGCTAATATTAATTATTTGTTTTTGTTTTGGGTTTTTGGATGACCCTCCTTTGTCATTGGAATGCATATTTCAGACATTTTAAATTTTAATTCAAGGCCTCCCTCATCTTTCATAGATGTCAACAGCCCTGAGATGTTCAAAGTCCAGAAAATAAACCAAAACCATTTTAAAACATTCCATGTGATTTCAGTGGTTAAACCTTATGAATGTTCAAAACACTTGTGTGTGCTAAAAATCTGTAAAAAGAAAGGATACGCATTGTGTGTTGTGCTGCTGGCTCTTAGCTTGGGGTGATTCTGGGGTCAGATCTGAATTTCACTAGTCATGTCAAAGCAGTAACAAAATCAGCACACTATCATCTCAAAAACATTGCAAGAATTAGATACTTTGTTTCCAGCGAGGACTGAGAGAAACTTGTTCACGCTTTTATGACCAGCAGAATGGATTACTGTAATGGACTCCTCACTGGCCTTTCCAAAAAGACAGTCAAAAATGCAGCTCATCCAGTACACTGCTGCCAGGATTCTGACCAGAACCAGAAAATCCAAGCACATCAAACGTGTCCTCAAGTCTTTGCACTGGCTCCCAGTTACATTCATTTAAAAATATTACTACCCGACTATAAATCACCAAATGGCCTAGCACCTCAATACATTACAGATATGCTCAGTGAATACAAACCTAACAGTATTTCTCTACTACTACTAAATTACTATTGAGTAATTTCTCAGTAGCGTGTTGGTGTCACTGAGATCTTTAGGATCATATAAACCAGAAATTCCAAGAGTTCAGTCAAAGCAGTGTGAATCGGCCTTCAGCTACTACGCCCCCTGCTGCTGGAATCAGTTTCCAGAAATGATCAGATGTGCTCCAACATTAGGCACACTCAAATCTAAACTGAAAACCAAACTGTTTAGCTGTGCCTTTACTGAATGAGCACTGTGCTACATCCGACAGATCACATTATTATGTCTTTCTTTTCATTTTCATTCCTTTAAATCCTGTTTTAACACATTTTAATCTGTTTCTATCTGTTATTACCCATTTTCAATTCTTTTAATCGTTTTTCTTTTCTTGTTTCTTTTATTCTTGTTGATGTTTAAATACTTTGAATTACCATTGTGTATGAATTGTGCTATATAAATAAACGTGCCATGCCTTGCCTTAATGGCAGCACATAGTAAATGCATTCACAATTGCACACTATTTTAAAAGTGCACTTTCCTTTTCTTGACTTTCTGAAAGACCATGAAATATGAATGCATTTTGCATAACGTTAGCATGATTATGTTGATCGAGAACATTAAAATCATGCTAATAAGAAACTGTGCATTGATCAAAGGCTAGAGCTGTTGTTTTTACCACACAACTTTGCAATACCAATTGCAAATGTTCATTAAGAACTATGATTCTAAGAAACATTGAATTGTTGAACCGTTTTGCTAAAGATGGAAAGTAGTTGGCTAATGATGCTTTTGGGTAATTCACCCACAGCTACAAACAGAAAAAAAATGGTTTATGAAGTATAATTGTATTTTTTAAAAACTGTAGTTTTTTCTTTACTCTTTTCTGGACAATTATCAGTCTTGATGCTTATCTTGCGAGCGTGGGTCAGAAAGCATTGGTTTAAAGATAGTAATTAACTGCCATGTGAAGTGATTTAATGATTTCTGACATTAGATTATTCTGGTTTACCTCATGAATGTTTGATTACGCTTGAGGCTATAGTAAGAGTCACCCGAACATTGGCACACAATCATTTATAATATGCTACTAATGGAGGAATTCACAGACCATTTCATTAGATAGAGCTGGACAATCACACATACTAACCATCAGTATTTCAGAGTTACCTTTGGGCACAATTGGTTGCTCGTGATTTTTATTGAACATATTAAATGGATAGTTCACTCAAAACTGAAGATTCTGTCATTTGCTCAAGTTTTTTTGTTCAGTTGAAAACAACAGAAAATATGTTGAAGAATTTTGGAAGCAAAGTCAATGACCAAATTTTCCTTATTAAATTAACTATCTGTTTAAACAACCTCTAACTGACTCAGATGCGAGCAAGCTACTGTATTGTTGATTGTAGTTCCTGCTGCTGGTTTCTAAAATGTTATTGGTTTCCATTCCTACAGTCGCAGCACTTACATGATTACAAATGGAATCCATTGCCTGTAAACAATGCACTAAAGATGAACGTTTATCAAAGCATGAACCAAACTTCCTTGCAATGCCAAACATGTCATGGCTCAACATGGCCCTCCACACATCATTTTTTAATTATGTCTTTGTATACAACCAGAGGCAGATCATATAGAAGAGGGAAATTGCTTACAGTTACGATTAGCTTGTTCTTCATCAGTCATTCGCTTGACCGCAGTATTTCACAGGAAGAGATTACATGGTCTGAAAAGAAACGGTTAACATCTCCTCCAGTAAGTGATCAGCATAAATATACATGTCTCTTACAAATGTCATCTTTCTCCAGAAATCTACTTTCAAGAGAACAACACTATAGACACGGGCGAGGTGGATGTGGGCCGCAGAGCAGTACAGGACGTCCCTCCAGGAACTTTCTGGCGCACTCAGCTCTTCATTGACCAGCCGCAATCCCTCAAGTTCAACATCTCTGTCCAGAGAGGGGCACTGGTGGGGGTCTACGGTCGGAAAGGCCTACCTCCCACACACACTCAGGTATTAAAGACATTCTTTTGTGTATTTAATTGGAGTCTGTTGTTTAAATGAGTGGTATCTAACATTACATTTTCTCATAATGTTCAGTAACTGACATTAGTACTGTAGATTTAACCCATTAATGTAATTAATTAGTTATTGGGGAAAATATTACGTGTTAAAAAATATAAGAAATTTAATGCACGTGCCCCTCCCCAGACCTATTTATGTCATCTCATTTCATAAAGTCGAGCACTGATGAACATGATTTAAAAAATGCTCACTGCAGACTGGAGCCTATAAAATGCAGTTATATACCCCTACAACTTCCAAAAGATATTAGGCAATAACGCCTTGTATAAACAGGGTTTCTGTTTGGTCTTAAAACATCTTAAATCTCAAAAACTAAATTTTACGCCTTAAAAAAATCTTAAATTTACTGAAATATTGTGTTGTAGGTCTTCAATTTTTTTTAAACAGGTCTTAATTTTCCTTTATTCATGTATAGCTACCCAATCTGGCCCACACCCATCCAACAAATATTGTAAACAATGAAACTTTTTTATTTAAGAATGTACTTTTAGCTCTATTTACCATAAGGGTTTAGTTATTTTCTTAACTATAACATTTGTTCCTGGACAGACTCCTGTGCATACATTTAGTTTATTATAGTTTGTAAAACCTTTAAAACATTTTTTTATTTTTAAGAAAGGTTATATTGAAAATAAAGTGTATGTAAACAACTAGAGCTTGCTTGTTTTGACACAATATTTAAAATATTTTTCTCAATTAACTAAAATATATATTTGTTAAATTATTTAATTATTATTACATTTATTAAATTATAAAAGAAATTGTTTGATAGGACTAATAAAAATCTTTTCTAACTGGCCTATTCGAAAAACTCCTTAGTGTTTAGCCCTGTATGAGTCCAAAATTTCATTCATAATGGTCCTAAAAATGTCTTCAAAAGTCTTAAATTTAACTTGCTGAAACCTGCAGAAACCCTGATTAAGGATATAGTTTAGCACTATCACACAAGGACTGTTTTCTTAATAAAAAATAATAATTTATTTGACAACCCTAATTTTACATTAGGTTAGCAAGTCATTATGTACATTTACATGGACACCAATGCTCAGATTTAATATGATAAGACCCTACTCTGGTTATAAGTGTACCATGTAAACATGTAATCTACCACCTTAATCATATTATTGTCTTATTCAGATTAAGGCAAATAATTCGATTGCTGATGTCCATGTAAACAGTCATTGAGACGCTTGCTGAATTAGTTTGAAATGCCATGCAATATTTTTAGGAAAATGTTCTTTACTGTCCTCTTGAAGAGGTTTCACTGACCCACAGGGGTCTGCTGTGTTTGGACGGTCTCTGTGGGTGACAAATGACATTTGAAAGTAGCACCACTGCATCCTCTCCGATGCCCACTGATTTGCTAAATCAAGATGAATTTTGAAGGATACTGTTTTTCACATTGGTAATTATCTAAATTTCCATTCATTATTACAGTCATAGTTCGCACTGTAACCGGATGTAAGAAATACCAAGACACCTGCTATTCCAATTACCGTCATCCTTGCAGACGAGGCTCACAGATCTGCTACAAATGAGAGACCGCAAACTTTACTTTAGGGCCGTCAGTTTTGACACACTTTCAAACGTGACCTTCAGAGCTACACACGGTAGAGCCAGACAATCCCCATGCAATTTCCATCTGCCACGTCTCTCTAATTCAAACGTGAAGCGTTTCATACTTCTATGCATGTTTTGCTTGGCTTTGATTAAAAACTGTACTTGGCCTTCGCAAGCAAACCAATTATTTCTCCTTGTCCTGTTTCTTTCTTTTTGCCAAGCAACAACAGAGCTCGGGCTTCTTCAAGGGTACATCACAAAACCCGTAAATGCTTAATAGAGGTAATTGGCAGTGGAGTCCTCTACAATAAGAGTCGATAGCACTGACCCACTGCTTTAATTGCCACACATGAATCAATACGTTTCTTAAAGGCTGAATAAAGGATAGGTTGAAGTTCTATTGACAGAGAGAGGCGTGGAGATTTCTGTTTCCCCCACTGATCGAAATGTCTTCTTGTTTTGTCAGGCGCTGCCTTGTAATTTCTTGCTCACTTATTCTCCTGAATATAAGCAAGTTAAACTCATCAGGCCTTGACTCAAACTCTCTCTCTCTCTCTCTCTCCTTCTCTCTCTCTCTCTCTCTGGGAGCAGTGTGTTGATGTGACAAAAAGCTTATAACATCATAAAGCAATTCTAAAATGGAGTGTCATTTTAAAGATATTCCTCTATCCCTCACAAAGAGGATAACAAAAAGCAGCCACTTGATTCCAAATATTTTTCTTGGAATATTTTCGCAAACATCAATTTCACACAATTGATATGTATTAGAGCCACAAGCTCTTCTTACAAACCAATTTTCTGACATTGTAGTATATAACAAAACACATCAGAGTCCAGAAATGCTGCACAGGTATGTTCAAATCAAATATATGTGGAGCTGCACATAACAAAGTCTGTGATTAGAATGGGATTTGATTTGTGTTTGTGTCTGTGTTTTTGTACAGTATGACTTTGTGGAGCTGCTGGACGGCAGTCGTCTGATAGCAAAAGAGAAGCGTGGACTGGTGGAAGTGGAAGGAGCAGCCAGGAAGGCTCGTTCAGTTAATGTTCATGAGGCAGAGTTCATCCGATTCCTGGACTCAGGCACCTGGCACCTCGCCTTCTACAATGACGGCAAGAATGCCGAGCAAGTCTCCTACAACACCATCATCATAGGTAAAGAACCACTTTATATATACATATATGTATGTATGTATGTATAGTCAATATTATGATTGTAACTATTTTAAGAGCCCTATTTATCGACTGCTGTTCAGACTTTGGGCAGTGACCGTGTTAACTGGTTAGGTGCTCTTGGAACATTCTTTAATGATTCTGGAGCACATGATCATCAGGTTTTACAGTTCTTGCAGCTTGAGAGCTGCTGTCAGTAGGAAAGGGCATTCAAAACACTGAGACGTTATGAAATGTTTGCAGTGGTGTAAAGTAACAAATTACAAATACTCAAATCACTGCATTTTAGTAGTTTTTCCTCAGTAATTGTACTTTCTTAAGTAGTTTTAAAAATTGAGTACATTTTTGGTGCTGTATCGGTACTTTTACTCCACTATTATCCTTCATCATGTAGGCACTACTTTATTATTTTTCTTGTCTATGGTAACTGTCCAGTAGAGAAGTAGAGTAGTAGAAGTAGAACAAACAGTTCTGTGATTGGCATCCAATCAAATTGCACAAAGAAAATTGTTCTATTGCGTTGTACTTGTTGCATTATATAGAGCAACCTCATGACAAAAGTGTTACGTGCAATGACTGAGAGATTGTTTAGACTGCATGCCACTGATTAGAAGAATGTCTACTGTATGATGACTGAAATCACCAATGACCTTAAACAATCATTAAATGCACTACAGAATTTTATGTTTTCACATACTCTTGCACAAATTGATGCATCAATCTTTCACGCACCTCACGAAACAGGTGAGGCTTTTATACTTGACACGTTTGCCATTGTGATATTCTTTAAAACGATAGGGGGCGGTCAAAAGAAACCCACCGTAAAGTCAAATGGATGAACAGAGAAGTAGGAAGTTTCCGGAACTACATCATATCGTTAATATCGTTCAATATTTTTATACAAATTATTCTTATTGTTTTTATTATTATTTTAACGATTATAAAGATTTTTATAACATTCAAATTTTTTTAAATTCAAACTTTGATGTTATTCATATCTCGGACAGTTCCACCTTTTCAAGTTTATTAAAATATTATAGCAGAACATGGGTTGCTCTACAAACATATTTTTTAATTATGGCAAGAATAAATGAAAAAAAGGTACACTTACTAAAAAATACTGACTTTTTATTGAACCCACTCAACAATTCACACATTACTGTCTGGCTAGTTTGTCCTCTACTGCTATGCTAAAAAGTCATTAATGGTCCATCATTCATGACCATTATCACCAATAAAGTCTAAAAACAGGGCATCAGTATATTGTAAACTGATATTTTTTCCAGTTATCAAAGAAATCATTTGTTACTTCATTTTAGTTTTGTAACTATTAAATTGTTTGAATTCAAAATTATAATATATACATCAGTGTAAAATCTATAAATGGTGGAAAAACTTATTCTGTAATTGTGTATTAAAACCACCTGGGTCTTCATTTTTGCCATCCCTATGATCACACATGGATGGATCATAAAGATGTCTGTACAGGCGTACCTGTTGCAGACAAAATTTCTTCAGAGTGAATCATATTCAATTCAAATCAAACGTGGCGCCGCGCGAACTGTTCGCTCTAGTCTCAAAAAAAAATTCTGCACTCTGCCAGCCAAAATCATGTCGCGCGCACCAAAGCGAACCTCCGCAAACACAGCAGTGACGTTACATTCGCCGCACACACCCAAGCGAACTAGCGGACACGTCGAGTATGAACCAGGCTTAATACTCACTGCTCTTGAGTATTTTTAAAAGGGCTACTTTGAGTAATAATACCACAGATGCTTTTACTCGCACTACATTTTTGGGTAAGTGAAAGGGTTGGGCCGACAGACAATACCATCGCCGATGGCCGATAGACAACACAATGCTGAGCTGGCATCGCTCGTGAAAAATACACACTTAGGCCCCATTTACACAAATACGTCTTAGTTTTAAAATGGCATTTTAGAACGAAAATTATCCACATCCACACTGTGTTTTACGTGACCACACACACACACACACAGCCACCCACACTGTCATGCGCTCGTCTGAGCTCCAGAGAGCAGTGCACGTCGGACAGTTTATCAAGGATGTACTACTGGATCGCACCTCACTATAGTTGTTAAACGTGATATTTAATTCATCTTGTCTCTATCTAAAGACTCTTTGGTCTTTTGAATCTATCAGGTAACGTGTCACAGTACACTGCTTCAAACTTTCACTTTCACACTTGTACTTAGTAATTTTAGTGAAAACCTCAAATACTGTTGGTTGGGCACCTTTTTTACCGACCAAGTTTGTCGACACCATTATATCGACACAGATCACAGAGTCTCGCAGAAAAAAAAGTGATTGACAGGTGGTAATATGTGTGTAACTTGTCTTTATTTATTTATGATTTGGTTATGGGTAAAACAAAGACCATGCGGGTCAGGTAGTTGAAACAGTAGGCTATAAGTAATTCATTCGTTATGAATTCATTAATTATTCATAAATAATGAACTTACCTCCGCCTATGACGACAATGCCATCGTCCATCGCGATGTTTCACATTAGACATCGTCCAATGCCAAATTGGTTGACATCGCCCAACCCTAGTTATTAATGGGTAATAGTACTTTAACTTGAGTATAATTTTTCAGTAATCTTTCCACCACTGGATGTTTGTAATATGTGCTTAATTCAATGCATAAAGGAAAAAAGATTCCAAGTACCATTCAAAGGGTTGGGAAAAGATACTTTCATTCAGCTAGAATGCAATCAATTGATCAAAAGTAACATTAAAGGCATTTTTAATGAAACAAGAGCCACAGTTTCTATTTTTAAATTAAAGTGGTTCTGAACTTTCTGTTCATCAAATGCATCCTGGTTTTCACATAAATATTAAAAGGCAAAAGCTGTTTCTGATAATAATTTAAAAAAACAGTATTAATAATTGAGCAGCAAATCAGCATATTATATTTCTGAAAGATAATGTGACACTGAAGATTTGCAAAAAATAATCAAAAATAAATCCCACGTTTAAAAACTATTTAACTAACTATTTAATTTGTAATATTTAATAATGCTGTTTTTACTTTCTCGAATAAATCCAGTCAATTTCAAATGCATCAAAAGAAACCCTAATTATTTCAAACATTTAAATGGTGCTGCAAATTATACATCTTTCTGAGTGGATTTTTTCATAAATACACTGAGAAAGCTATAGAGCCTGTGTGCCTGTTCACAGATGAGTGTGTATAATGACGGTCAGAGCCGTATCGATCTGTGTTTTAAGTGGCTTGTGGGCGGCAGCTGATTCAAAGTGTTGCCTGGTGACCTGCAGGACCTTTGCGCTTGCTTTCTCTCGCTTTCCCTCACCTTCTCTTTCCCCTTCCCTTTCCCCTCTTCTCTCACCTCCATCGTGAACTCATAAAAAATAGGCTTCGGCCAAAGTAATTTCCTTTCAAATTCGATCACAAAGACCAGAACATGAAAAATGATCAGTGGGACTGTAGCCAGTGCCCTCTTTTAAAAGCGGCTTGATTATGCTTCAATGAGTAAAAAGTTAACCTTTTGAAAATGAAAATTGATTATTTCTGTGTTGCGAGATAATACGGTCCTGCAGTGAGCTCTGCTAAACGCTTCACTGGTGTCATAACAGCGAGCTGGTGACAAGAGACCGGTGCAGTTCATTACCCTGTCAGAATTGACTTAGATACCAATGTGCTGCTTCTTTTAATGAAAGTATTGACAGGTGATGTCACAATTATTGATAGCAGCTTGGGAATACGTGCAGCTAGCATGGTAGAAGGGTTGATTAAGTCTGTGATTGCATATGGCTTTAGTTGTTTGTTGGTATGATATTCTTTTATACAACAGCTAGTTCCAGTTGTCAAGTCTGATTGATTGATAAGTGTTTCTTGAGTGCTGATGTACTGACAGCTCTAGGACTTTCTCGATTTTTCTGTATATCATTTTGCTGTGTTTGCATGTGCCAGGCAATCTGTGTTTTTGGGTTCGAAGAAGCCAGCGAGGAGGTCAAAAAAGTTTAAAGAATATAACTTTAAAATAATAGTGAGTGTGGTGGTTATAATCTGACAGTGTTGCCAGATTATTACATTATTATTGTTAGAAATTAAATGATAAATTGTTATTATTAGTATTAAAATATGTATCTTTTTTCTTCTGAACTAGTTGAAAGTTCTTGTAATAAAGCAGGAGGATTTATCATCTATTGTTTTTGCTGTTTACATCCAGGATTTGAAATTGCCAGATTATCAAAGTCACAGATTGGATTAAAATATTTATTATTAAATCTTATTTTGAATCACAGAATCACCTTCAGATTTACAATACTCTAAAATTTACAGTTATAATTGGGTGATTCTGAGTATTGACTCCAGAGATTTGTTTCAAAATGCTGATTTATTCAGAAACAAAACAATACAAATAGATGCAGGTTAAGACTATTTTTGCTTTGAAATTATATTGTGTGCATATTATTAATTTATTGTGAAATTTCTCACAACCCCTTAGTTTTCACGATTCCACGATTCAATACAATGCAAAATCAACAAAAGGTCACATTTTTTTGTAATCCAAAAAATCTAAATTTAAATGCAAAATAATCGCATAAAACATCGAATTTCAAACCATATAACCAAATTATATATATATATATATATATATATATATATATATATATCAGTTCGCAGTTAATTGTTTTACATGACTTATAGACATTGCATACTCACGCGATGTATTTGTGTGTCTCTCGAAAAATGATGTCTTACCTGCGCCCTCACAATCATTACATTACATGAGAGTGGGGAGAAATTGTTT